>NC_137660.1:27323689-27483540 GCF_963422515.1 Blennius ocellaris | reverse complement strand
GCTGCGCAGGGAACACTTTCCATACCTCCTGCGGTTCCGCTGGAATTTGTGTTCAAGCAAAGCAAAAACAACTCAGCGGACACACACACACACACACACACACACACGTGGGCACGCACACATCACACGTAGTCACAAAAATCGCACGAGCGTGCTTAAGGTTACGCACCGTCCCATTTCTTGTTTGTGACACTGCGTTAGCGGGAAGCCCGGCTCCGAGCTAACCCCACCATGTTTTTTCTCGTCTCCTCTGTTGTGTTTGGCACCTGTTGTGTGGCTTAACACACACACACACACACACACACACACACACACACACACACACACACACACACACACACAGAGAGAGAGAGACCCACGCATAGTCTCTTTGCATGCGCTAATAATAAATTGAATGAAACCTAAATTCTTTCCATTCCTGTCCAGAGCGCTGCCAGAGGTTTCAGGAGTCGTCTTCCTCGTATCCGTCCGTCCGTCCGCCGCCGCCGCACGTCATCCGTCCACCAAAACATTTTCCGTTTTTTTTTTTTTTTTTTTTTTTTTTTGCAAATTCGCCAACGTCAACTTGTTATCTGCCGGCGTTTTCCCGTACGGGAATCGGCGTATCAGCGAAGACGTGAGCAGTTATCTTGTCTCGTAAAGAGGGAGTCAATAAACAGACAAGAGGAACGTGACCTCCGGGGGGGGGGGGGGGGTTGAGGGAATGGGGGGGGGTTTATTTTCCTGTTGTATTCCCGGGCTTTGGGTGCAGCCGGGCTCAAATTCACACGTAATGTTGACATAGTACATAATGAAGCAAGAGTACCTTTAATCGCCATGTTTATCAGATCCCCCCCCCCCCCCTCCCCCCCCTCCCCCCCCCTCAATTATGACACATGGGAGCTGAGGTGATGACAGAAACATCTGGAAGCTCCGTAGGGCGTCTGGGTGACCAGGCGATGCTGCAGGAAGGTGGATTCAGTCAGGTGGTGGTGGTGGTTGGCGGGGGGAGGGGGGCTACGTCTGTGGCGTCGTCGCGTGTCCCCACAGTTTCCTCTTTAAAAAAAAAACAAAAAAAAAAACGTCTGCTGGCGAAAGTCCGGCAACTGGCTCCGGAGTCGTGTTTTGTTTGGCCGCCGCGATTATTTTCCCAGAAAGAACATCTTTATTGATAAAACTTTTGTCCGTTGTCCAGCGCTGTTTTGCTCGCTCTCTGTTTGGTTTCGCCAGTCTCCGGCGAGAACGCCGTCTCCCTCCTGACTTGGGGGGGGGGGAGATACATAATAGTAAGAATTATATTTTTGTTTTAAGAGAAAATAATATTTGTTTTTGTGGAGGAATTTACTAGAACTGGAGGGGGAAAAAAGAAAAAGGAAAAAAGCGAAAGCCAGAAATACCACAGGATCTTCCCAGATTCACTGTCAAAATGAGGATTTACTGCCTATTTTCGAGGATCCTCACTTGCTCTTGTTTTGTCCATTTGTTCCATTCAAGTGAGACACATTTAAAAGGAGGTGAATTATATAATCTGCGAGCATCCAAGACTATTTTAATCTTTACGCTCTAGTTCTATCAGCAACTTAACTCAAGGTCAAGACAGTCGACACCTTCTGAAAACGCACCTTTCAATTTAATCTCGAGTGGGCCGGTAAAATAGTGCCATAATAACCATTAAATCGAAACCCTAATGTTGCTTGTTGTTGTGACGCAGAGCGAACGTGACGGGAGTGTCTGGATTTGAACAAAACAAACAATCAACAAAATGACTACAATCTTCAACATGAAGCCGATTTTAATGAAACCTTCTGGTTCAGAATGGTGGGAAATGTGAGAAAAGCGTCTCTTAAAGGCTGTCGCATTGTCTTCACAGGCTTCGAGGCTAATGCTAGTTAGCATTTTTGCAGAACGGCGCCGCGATTTCAAGTGAGAATGCAAAACTTTTTGTTGTGTTTTTCGGCGTCCGTTTACATGGCGACGGCGCTTTCTTTCCGTCGTGTCGTGACTCCCAGTCCATATATTCCCCTGGGAGTTGGTACTTTTATTTTGACAGTCACCGTCTTGGTCGTCTGTCCACTGGAACGTTTTGATTCTCACGCTGTTAATGCTATTGTCCTCTGCTGCGCGTTTTCGTCACAGAAACAAAACAACAGCGCCCACTAGTGGCCCAGTTATGCTAACTGCATAATTTCCAGCATTTCGGCCGTTTCCATGTGAGCAGCCATCATTTCAAAAACGTTGCCATGGAAACGGGATATTTTTGGGAAACAAAAATGCAAAAACTATGTGTTTTTCACTTGAAACATCATATATCCTGTGTGTGTGTGTGTGTGTGTGTGTGTGTGTGTGTGTGTGTGTGTGTGTGTGTGTGTGTGTGTGTGTGTGTGTGTGTGTGTGTGTGTATATATATAATGTCTCTCTCCTGTTGTTAATGTTTAGAGCGTATTGTTCTCTGCTGTGTGTGTGTGTGTGTGTGTGTGTGTGTGTGTGTGTGTGTGTGTGTGTGTGTGTGTGTGTGTGTGTGTGTGTGGTTTTATAACAAACAGTAAAACAACACCCTCTAGTGGCCCGACTTGAAAACTACATAATATTAATGTTTCTACCAAGGCCATGTAGGTGGACATCCTTTTCAAAACGCCGCTGTGTTAAACGCGGAACTTTTCTGAAACGGAAACGCAAAAAAAAACCCCAAAATAGACTATAGATAGTATTTTCACTTGAAACGTCGTGGTGGAAACGGGGGAGCGTCGTTCGCTTTCATGGCAAAGATCGCCGATATATCTCAACGTCATGTCCACGGTGAGATATCCCGTTTCCATGGCAATGTTTTTAATATTTTCACCTTAGAAATATTTCGCAATTTGCTCCGCGGCATTTTGAGGTACGGATCTTATGTTTGACGGCCCTGTTCTACGAGATCAATGCTCCCTATATGCCCCCCCCCCCCCCCCCACCACCACCTCGTCTTTCAATACCGTCACGGCTGAGCAGCTGGGCAGCTACACCTGTTGGAGGAGCCCCGAGCTGGACTACAGGTACATTTTTCGCCGCACACAAAAAACTCCCAGTGTTCCAGAGCTGAGCAGCTGTTTACCGGTGTCTAGCGGCTCGCAGGTGTCCTGCGCCGGCGGAGAGGCACGTCTTATTGACGACGGCGGGGGTCGAGGGAGACGGCCGAAGCTTTCAGCGCAGACCTTTTAATTTTCCCACATTTCCCCCCCCCCCCCAAAAAAATTTGTTTCTGCGCCGGAGGTCAAATAAAGACAAATTGCTATTTGCCGCGATGACCTGGCGGTAATTGCCGGCAGGGCCGGTTGGGCGGGTTGATTCACCGGGCGCACGTGGGCCAAAACAGGAGGCTTTGCAAGCAGCAGTTTGTCTGGAGGAGCATCTCCCTGTTCAACCTGGCCTCAGACAGCGAGCGAACTCTCGCTTTAATGATAATAATAAGGCTAGCTTGGTATAGCCTCTCTCCCTCCCCGAGCCCACAATTACTGGCCTGGCACACTGTGTACGCACAGTCTGTCTGGGGAGCAAGCCACTGGGTAATTCCTGGTTACCTGTCGCAGCCACTTCTCACAAACACACTTAACATACAAATACCAGGAGGAAAAAAAAAAGAAAAAAAAAAGGAAAGGGGGGGAAGGGAGGGGAGGGAGGGGAGGGGGGCAAAACTTCACGGTTATGGGCACTCACGTGCACGGACATGCATGCACAGGATAATGCACATACCGCAATGTGAATTAGCCGACACGCGGAGGGAAGGACGGACGCGGAGTTGCAGCTAATTTTTCCTGCCCGAAACATCTAGTTAAGGTGAAACCGCTGCTTTTTACGTCATCTCCTGGGGGGGGGCGGGGGGGGGGGGGGGGGGGGGGGGGTGGGGGGTCATTCAAAACCCCTGAGGGCATCGGCTTTCAGTGAAAACAGGAAACTACAGATGAGTTCATCACAATTAACACACACACAAAAAGAAAAAAAGGGGGGGGGGGGGGTGGTTTGGGTTAATAGCTTTGTGTTGGGCGAAGTGTTAGTCCTCTGTATGACACACCAGACACGCTGCTGTGAGGAAGTGCATTTATGCTGGGTTGACTATGTTTCTGGTGAGAATGCATGTTTTTTTGGGGGGGTTTTGTTTGAAAAAAATGTCAGAAATGCTGAGAACGATGGCCTGAAGATAACGATAACGGCTCATGAACATTAACGGCGGGAGAACACAGACATTCGCATGGACACGCGCGACTCTCAAATATAAAACTACCAAGTCCCAGGAGAGTACGGACCGAGAGTCGTGAAACTCTGGAGGCGGCCATTTTTTGTTGTTGTCCATCGACTTGCGATTTACTACTTAAAGTTAAAATTGTGTTGTTGTTTTTTTTACCCCATTTCCAAGGAGACTCAGTCATTTTCATAAAGTTGTGTTTTCAGTGACTCCAAGCACTGTTGTAAACGTTTTTGTGTTTTCTTTCGAAAAGGTTGTGTGAATCGGGCCTGAGTTGAGTTTTCTCTAAACTCAATTACATGAGGTTTGCAACAAAGTTACTTTTTAACTGCATAACGACACAAAAGGTTAAAAAAGAATAAATAAATTGTGTTTGACTATTTGAAAATGAAAGCATTGGATAAAATGAACCACCATGCCTTTTAAATATAAAATATTATAGGTAATTTTTCTTGCTAGCATGCCGAAGGGTCAGTCTGAAGCTCCACTCAGTGTCAAAACAGTTGAAACGTCTCACAGTAATACGAGGCCGTGTGCTCATTACCACCAAAGGTCCATAAATCTACATTATCTCACATTCTGCTGCGCTTTTATGGCTCGGCCACATCCTCTCACTCAGCCCGCCGTGGCTGAACATTAATCGGGACCATTCACGCTTTGCACATTCGCTCCATTCATCTCAAATGATTCCTTTACTTTTCCCTTTTTTCTTTTCATTTGGTTTTGTTTGGATGGAGCAGGTTGGAGCCACTTAACCACTGACCGGTGTCCCTTTTTGCAAAGGCCGCTTGGCACCCGGACAGTCTCACTAATGCAGTGTGGGCAGGATGAAGAAGTCAGACGTGAATCACGCCCGGCCTTCCCACAACGACGTGAACCCGGGCGACTCACCAGGACAGTCACAATGAAAGTGGATCAAATCTCGTTTGTGCTTTTTCTGAAAATATTCACACCGGGCTTCCTCCCCGTCTCATGTAATATTTTACCAGCCGGTTTATTTTGCGGTTGCGCAATCGAAATTATTTGACGCGCACACGACCGGGGTTGGAGTTCGAGGGAACGGCAACCTCGTGAAGTCAAATTGTGTTTCGGTAGCGACGGGGAAGCGGAAGCGTTCGCCTCGTCCCGGGACGTTTCTTCCGCCTTTCTTATCTGTCGGCTGAAGCGGTGCCATATAACTGCAGATAGGAGCGACTCAACAGAAGTTGTTTACATTTGAATCCTCCAGACCAGGGGTGTCCAACATGCGGCCCGGGGGCCAGAAGCGGCCCGCCAGAGGATCGAACCTGGCCTGCCATGTGATTTTTTTTTTTTTAATATATGAAAACTTGACAGAGGCTGATGTAAAAAAACACTAGATTGTCAAAAATTACATTCAAAACCGCCCTTGGTCAGAATTTGACTCCCGACATGAATGCATCTGTGGAGGTCACATGACGCAACGCCTTTCACAATAAAACAACGAGTCCGACTTATGTGAAGTGATACTTTAGACACGTAAACTCAAAACAATTTCCACATGATGACAAATTGTTTTAATCCCGAATACGATATCCAGATACAGGCGACTGAGGGTTTGTTTTTTTTCAAATATAATATCTGATTTCCTTTAATATGTATATTTCAGAATAAACTGGCAAATTCTTGCAGCTACAAAAGAATCAAAAGAAGGAAAGACTTTGCATTTGTCCATATCTGCAGTTTAATATGTGATGTTTGACTTGTTGGGCCCTCCAGAGGTCAGGTCAGGTTGATGTGGCCCCTCGACTAAAATGAGTTTGACACCCCGGCTCCAGACGAATCCCGTGTTTCTCCTCCTCGCGTGACCTTCAGAGAAATCCCGCATTGAGCCGTTAAGATTGAAATCACCTGGCGGGTGATTCATTAAGGAGGCAGCTGAGAGAGGAGCAGCAACACACACACACACACACACACACACACACACTCCACCCCTCCAAATGTCTCTTTTTGTATTAAGTGTTAAAGGAAGTTAATCCAGCACGGGGATTCTACCTCCCACCACGCACACAGTTTTGTTTTTGTTTTGTTTTTTTCATTCATTTATGGTCCTTGGGGCTTTTGATTTGGAAACGCAGGTCCAAACTACACCAAGGCCTTGTTCTCTCTCTCTCTCTCTCTCTCTCTCTCTCTCTCTCTCTAATAAACTACACCAAGGCCTTGTTCTCTCTCTCTCTCTCTCTCTCTCTCTCTCTCTCTCTCTAATCCATCCTGCAAGTAGCAGAGTAATCATAATCTACTCTTATAAAGTGTCTTATATTATTCTACGTATGTTCTCCACTGCACAACAGTTTACAGGTCTCCCATAGGCAGGCCATTAATTGCTTGGCGCCTCTCAAGAAAAAAAAATAAAACGACAACAAAACAAAAAAACACCAAAAAAACAAAAAAAAGCAAACAAAGAAACAGTTTTGTTAATAGCCTGCTGCTGTTGGCTGCTGATTTGGCCCAAGTGGTAATGCCAATTCTATTGGAACACACACAAACATCAAACTGCCACCCATCATTAGCAGGGCTCCGTGAACACAGGCGTGTGTGTGTGCGTGTGTGTGTGTGTGTGTGTGTGTGTGTGTGTGTGTGTGTGTGTGTGTGTGTGTGTGTGTGTGTGTGTGTGTGTGTGTGTGTGTGTGTGTGTGTTCCCATATTAATATCAATCTGAACATGCATTGCATTTGTTTATGTTTGCTGTCGTGCACGTTTGCACAGTCATTCTGATTTGTTTTTTTGTTTTTGTGTGTGTGGAAACATTGTCATCGTACACACACACACACACACACACACACACACACACACACACACACACACACACACACACACACGCACACAAAACGCTCTTATATGTACACATGGTCTTTGAGTCGTGGCATCTCTGGACGTCTTCCAGTCCACGTCACCGAGGCGTGAGAATGAAATTGACAGTCTGGGGCTGAACTATGGCACAACAGACACAAACAACCGCTGCCAGCTTCCATGGCGATTCCCCGGCGGACAATGGTTTGGGGCGGCCAAATGGCACAGTTGCAATGTCCTCCTCGCGCAATTTCCACACAAATATTTTCACTCTTCGTCTGCAGTGTTGTTGTTGAGCTGAGGATGTGTGTGTGTGTGTGTGTGTGTGTGTGTGTGTGTGTGTGTGTGTGTGTGTGTGTGTGTGTGTGTGTGTGTGTGTGTGTGTGTGTGTGTGTGTGTGTGTGTGTGTGTGTGTGTGTGTGTGTGTGAGAGAGAGAGAGACATTACAGCAATTGTCTTCCAGAAAGGGTCGTTGTTGTTTTTTTTTCGCAGTCAATGAAAATGGCCAAATGGGGGAATTCCGTAATAATTCGCCATGTATTTTATGAGTCGGGAGATTTTTTTTTTGCAGACGGCGACAAGTTTCTAGCGGGACTCCTCGAAACAGAAGTTGCGCAAAACTTTCCTTAAAAAAAAAAAAAAAAAAAAAAAGTCAAAGATCATGGAGAGGAAGAGAAAGAAAGCAGAAAAGGGAATGAACTCTGTAACCTCTGGGCCCGCCGGTTGGTGGGGGGTGTGGGGGAGGTGGGGGGGAGGGTTGGGGGGGGGGGGGGGGGGGCAGAGAAATGGAGCTTATCTTGTTTATGTGGGGGCGATAACTTGAATGCTCATTTGGCCAAGCGAGCGGAACCTCCACCGTCGCTGTAATGCTGACACTGTTCACTGGGGACTGGAGGCCCGAGTGTGTGTGTGTGTGTGTGTGTGTGTGTGTGTGTGTGTGTGTGTGTGTGTGTGTGTGTGTGTGTGTGTGTGTGTGTGTGTGAGAACATGACAGCTGGACACACACGCTGGAACTCACTCAAGCTGTTGCACAAAAAAAAAAAAAAAAAACTCACCGCTTGTCATTCAAAAGCTCATAATAACATCCACCGGGGAGACGTGTGTGTTGTTCGCCTTTATAAGAATGGAGAAAACACACAGGACAGAAGTTGGCGGCGGTTTTTTTTTGTGGGGGGGGGGGGGGGGGGGAGGAGAGGGGGGGGGGGGGGTGTTTTTCTTTTCTTGTGAATCAGCAGAATTCCACAATTCTGCTGATTCATGAGAAGTTTTTTTTTTCCTCCCCCCTTCCAGCGAGACTAAGAAAATAATGTTTTTGTTTTTTTTTCCCCAACTGCCGAATTTACTTGTTGTCAGTCAACAGCTCAGTTCAACTGGTTGTGTTGTTTATATCCACCTGAATAAAAATAATATTGCCAGCTACTCCGACAGAGTTTTTTTTTTTTTGTTTTGTTTTGTTTTTTTGAAGTGAGGGATAGGTATGGATCACGGCCTGCCTTGTAATTAACAGAGATTGCTATTTTCCCCTCAGAATGGGCTCTCCTATCCTGATCTGTAATTATATGTTGTTCAAACACAGAGGGGAGTGTCCCTGGTTATTGTGCAGCCTGCTTTATTGTGCTTCTACTGCTACAACAAGTGCCGGCATCCCTGATTGTCTGCCTTTCGGTCTTTACACTCCAATTTCTGTCTTTTTTTTTTTAGCTCATCATCGTGAACTGAAAGAGAAAAAACTCATTTATCTGCCACATTTTGCTCCCGTCATGGTCTGCAGCCAGGATGCATGCGTGCGTGTGTGTGTGTGTGTGCAGTCGCAGGTAATGCCCCGGTGACCCCGGCATAGTGACACTGACGTGCAGCCGTGATGAATGCCCTGAGAGAGCGGCGTTAAAGACGCACCTGGATAATGTTAAAGCGTTAAAAAAAAAAAAAAAAAAAACAACTCCCCAAACCTTAAACGTTACAAGATGCTGACCCGCTTGTTTAATTAAGTGCAGCGTTTTGAGCTTTTAAACATTTACTGCCACCCACTTCACCCTTCCTGCAACACCTTCAATTAAAATTGACTAAAAAAAAAAAAAAAAAAATAGTAAACGAGGGCATGAATATTTGCAGAAATGTCAAAATAGTGATGGAGGATCGCCTCGGCGAGTTTGGTGTTTTGGGGAATAAATGACGGTGTTGAATGTTAAAAACGGAGAGTGTAACGTTTGACACGCGCGCACGCACACACACACACACACACACACACACACACACACACACACACACCACACACCAAGTCCACTCCAGCCAGAGGCTGTGACCCCCTTGTTTTCCAGGGAGAGGAAATTGTCATGCAGTGACCCATTGGCCACACTGGAAACCACTTCCTCCCCCTCCCCCGCTTCTGTTATGATTCTTTACGGTTCCCATGTTCCGTGTGGCGTCCACGTCTCCCGTGACGCCGCCGGGCCTTCCCGAGCGTCCGTCGACGACGACGACGACGACGACGCCCGAAAGCCTTCGAAGACCGACAAACCTCACGACTGCAGCAGTGGAATCTGTCTATGTTTAGCCAGTGAGTGGGTTGCATGGGTCATTCTCCAGCTTTTAGGTTTTTTTTGTGTTTTTTTTTTTTACAAGACAATCATACATAGACCAAAAGACAAACACTGGCTGCGTGCTGTTGTTTTTGTGGTGCCGCAAATGGCGTGTTTTGGCCTCATTACGACCGTCCTGATGGGAGTTATTTTACTCCCAGCTCCAGAAATTGTCCACATATTTGTTATAAATAAGAGAAGGCTCACAATTATGACTCCTTAAAGTATGTAAACAGCGCAAAGCCAGGGCACGCGAGAGTCGGGAATTAAGCGTTCGGCTCTTCGTCTGGACTTTCCTCCGTCCCCCCTCCGCTCGCTCGTCTAACTTCTGCTTGGAAATTTCAAACCCGAACTCCCCACATCGCTGTCAACATGTCGGAACCGGCGGTTACATAATTAGGAGAGGCTGGTCGCGGCTCCTGGTTGATTAGGAATCAACAATTAGGTAGTTTTGTGGGGCGCTGAAGAAACACAATCCCCTCTTTATGCCCCGGCTCTGCTGTAACCACCTCGGATCGAATCCCGTTTTTTTTTTTTTTTTTTTTTACGTTTACGAACTTTGAGACTCGTCGGGAGTGAAATTAGCCAAATGTTTACGTTTTTTTTTGTGGGTTTTTTGTGTGTGTGTAATCAAAGGCGTAAGAGACACGCAAGCGTCAAACATGCGTTTTGGACGCATCTTTTACGGTCGCCCCGGTACAGTTTGTCCCCGGGCCGGAGAGGTTTTCCGCGGTATGACCCCCTTTTCCCTCTAATTCTCCCTCTCGCTGTCTCTTTTCTCTCAATCCCCGAGGGTTGCCTTCTCTCCATCCCCTTTTGAGTCGGGCAGCAATTAGGGAGGCAAAGTGGGGGGAAAAAAGAGGAATGTGTGAGCACGCTTTGTGAGGATTGGGAGAGAGAGAGAGAGAGAGAGAGAGAGAGAGAGAGAGGGCGAGAGAGAGTACAAGGGGAGAAAGTGAGAGATGAAGGGGGAGGAGGGGGGGGGGGGGGAGAAATGAGCGATAGACAGAGGAGGGGAGGAGAAGAAAGAGAGAGGAGAAGGCCCGTCTTAATTGGCCTGTGTGGCCACGCTGGGCTGTGATGGTCTGGGCTTTGCCAAAAAAACCCTGTGCCTCAATAGTTGGCCTGGCCTTACATGCATCCCGTGCATCCGGCCAACCACAACTAACTCCAGTGTGCTCTTTGGCAGTTTCCGATGTCAGGCCTGGGAGCGTTGTGCCACCCACATTTACACTCCAGCTCCGCAAGTTCAGGAGGGCCTCCTCTCCTCTCTCTCTCTCTCTCTCTCTCTCTCTCTGGATGCGTGGGTTTTTTTGGGGGTTTATCGGGGTCTCCGGGCCGCGCCGGTTTTGGGTTGAGGTTAGCATCTCCGACGCCCGCGACTGTATTGTGCGACTACATTTGGAGCCGTTTCTGTTTTTTCCTGTTGCGACTTGACGTCTCGGCGTTGGGCTCGGCTGCAGATGTTGATTCAAACTCAAACTCAACTCAACTTTATTTATAAAGCGCTTACATTTTTTTGGTGTCATTTTGTTCAGGACAACCTCATAAATGCATTTCTGAAGTATTTTCATCACTTTGGCATGCTGTATTAAAACAGTGGATCTAAAAAAAAAACATAAAATTACAAATTCGGGTGGTAAAAACATCGATTTATTGACTATGAAAGTCACAGACATGGTTAACGAATCATTTTGTTGACTTGTAAAGTAAATCTAAACTATAATTGACTAAAATTGATCAAAACAGGACTGAAAAAAACAGTTCTATACAGATATTTACAGTGAAATAGAAGCACTGCCTCGGGCGTTTTTGTAAAACTATTTACAAAAGGTCACACATATTTTTCCTCATATCTTTTATTTGGGCGATCAACATCGTTTAAAAACGAGCTTGTAGTTTTATATCTGCACTTTGGACACGGATTGAAACACTGGACCAGACGACGCTGTGCTGTGACGCTACTGCCTTTTCAAACGGTCATGTGACGAGGACGCACCGGTGCGTCCGCAGGCCCCAGGGGGTTAAGCAGCCGTCGCTGAGACAAAGTGCCGTACGTTGAAATAAAAAATATAAGAGGCAAAATAAAAACATTTAAAACAATAAAAAAAACAATCAGATGGTAAAACAATAAACAAAACATAAAAAGTTCAAACAATAAAAGGAAAAACGAAGGCGCTAAAACCAGAGCAGAGTCTCACGCTGAGGTAAATGCCAAAGAATAAAAAAATGGGTTTTAAGACGAGTTTTAAAAATGGGCAGGGAGGGGGGGGGGGCATTGCAGAGGTTAGGGCCGGCAATGGAAAAGGCTCTTTCCCTGAGCTTCCGTTTGGACCTCGGTACCTCCTGAGGCACCGAGCAGGAGCGTATGAATGAAGAAGGCGGGGCGAGAACCATTTAAAGATTTAAAAAATTCGGATTGGACAGCGTGTTTAAAAGTGCAACTCCCCCCCCCCCAAAAAAAAAACCCCAAAATAAACACGCTCTTGTTGGTGGTTTAGAAGTAGAAAAATGATTAATACTGAGCAATCGATGTAAATGCATTGTCTTGTCATTGTCGTGTGTCGCATTCGGTGCTGCTGACGTTTTTTTAAACAAAAAAAAAACCCGGTTGGGTTTTGGCTTCAGCCAGATGCTGCCTCGCCTCGCCTCGCCTCGCCTCGCCTCGCCTCGCCTCGCCTCGCCTCGCCTCGCCTCGCCTCGCCAGCCCGGCCGGTGACATGATGCGCCCCGAGGACCAGAGAGTCCCCGATCTATCCTGATCTCATCTCCGGTTTCCTGCAGAGAGTCACACAGCGAGTGTATAAACACCTGCAGGGAACGCGTTCAGTCCCAGGGTGTGTGCACACACACACACACACACACACACACACACACACACACACACACACACACACACACACACACACACACACACACACACACACCACATGCAGCTTTAGCCACTTATTCTTAAACGTTGGGAATAATTACCTCACCCAACCAGAACCTATCGTAATTAAAGCTCGACCCTTTTAGTCGTGGTTCATGTTGAATATTGAGCACCAAAGGTACCTGCATCAAACCGCCCCCCCCCCCCCCCCCGAAATCCTAAACTCAACTGTCCGTCGCCAGCAGCCCGACGATAACCTTTTTCCTCACCCTTAACCGCGGCACACAAGCAGAACCTTGTGGGAGAGTCGAGGCAATTTTAGTTCTCGCCTCACACCTTCCATTGAGAACTAGACTCCGCCGCGAAAGGATGCGGAGCAACGCTGACGAGGCATTATTAAATGACTTAACGTGGCTGGAATTCACCGGATGAAAGAGGTGAAATCTGTGAGTGTTTACGTGCGAGCTACTCGCACATCGAACATTTCGAGAGGGGATTCTCAGCGAGGCGATAAGCTTTCACGAGAAAAGCAAAAAAAAAACAAAAAAAAGGTGACTTAATAGGGCGATTTATGACTGTAAAATGCAGAACATGAGCCCGTCTACATGGACGGCCGACCAGCTTCCCCGCTCCTGCCAGGAGCAACACATGTGCATCTCATCACTGTAAGACAAAACCTGGCACCGCGGCTAAAGAAAGAGCGATTCCTCCACTTCTGGCTGTTAACTTCAGACTCTTTGATGCCAACTTGAAGCATTGCGAAGAAGTACAGGAACCTCCGTTGAACCGGGATAACCCCCGCACCGCTGACGCTCCCAAACTGGGGACAGAGATACTCCGCTTTAAAATCTGCCCGGCAACAGGAGCGTGTGTGCGCACGCGTGTCAACAATGAACGGCTGCGCCATTTCCAGAACGTGCACGCGATAATTTGAGATGTGCCGGCGACTAAACTGGAGCCGCCGGAGGATGGAGGGATGAAGGGGTGTGTCAGAAGCATTCGAGAGAGAGAGAGAGAGAGAGAGAGAGGGAGGGAGAGAGGAAGAGCGAGGGTGCTAAAATCAGCTGGAGATTCTTTGCAAGGCCTCGAAGATGCAATAAATCATTTACAGGTACAGGAGGTTTGATTGAAATGAAAAGATCTCCAAAGCTCTCGGCACACGCAGAAATATGAGCAACACGGATGCAAACGTTTCAAACATTTTTTTTTTAAAACAACATAAAAAAAGTAAATCTTTTGTACGTTTGATAAAATGTTTTTTATTGATATTAAAAATGAAAGTACATGAATTGTGCATTTCGGACGTTCTAGCGTGCAGAGGTTAAATCAATAAAATACACACAGGCTGAGTGAGCTACTGACACAGACAGGGTTTGCCATTGCTCGGCAAGATTTCTCTTCATATTCAGCGAAAAGAAGTGGTTGTCTTTCACGCCATCCATAAGAACACTAGAGTCGCCTGTTTGAACATTACAATAGTGAATGAATGCAGTCCTAGCATGAAAAAACAAAAACAAAAAAATAAAATAGAAAATATAATAATAATTATAATATTAATAATAATAATAATAATATAATAATTGCACTGCCTGCTTTGTTGCACAACTGAAGTAGAACGTAATTAGAGACAAGTTTGCAGCCTTGACAATCGAGATCTCTCTGACAGGAAGGAGGAGGAAAAAAAAAAACAAAAAGAAAAAAAAAAAAGAAAGTACGGCGTTAAGTCTCCATTGCATGGTGGGTGACGCACGACGACACGGCCCGGAGAGGAAACTGCGATGCGGCGGCGGCGGCGGCGCAGGATGACCGGCTGTCATCACCGCGGCCAGGTACGGCCAACGCAAACCTCATCGAGCCCGCCCGCAAGATTACCACCTCGAGAAACTCGGCAGCGAACGCCGCTTCCCACCCGGACAGCATAGATGTTGGGTTGTTTTGTTGTTGTTGTTGTTTGTTTGTTTTTTGTTTTGTTTCCTGAGTGCTTCGGAAATGGTTCAGCATGATAGCCCTTCATCAAATGCATAATTGATGCATTTATTGGAAGATGGTGGTGGTGATGGTAGGGGGGTGGGGGGGGGGGTGGTAGGGGGGGGCGGGGCGGGGTGGGGGTGGGGGGGCACCCACTGAACGTACACGCCACGCAGAGGAAGATACACGAGGTCATTGAATCAAAGGAGACATGGATAGATAGCTAGCTAGCTAGCTAGATAGATAGATAGATAGATAGATAGATAGATAGATAGATAGATAGATAGATAGATAGATAGATAGATAGATAGACAGACGGATGTCTCGATGCAACGACCTCTGCGTGACCCCTGACGGTCGCTCGCCCCGCAGCGACATCATCTCCTCCAATGAGGGCATCAATATGATGACTTGTTGAAATCACTCGTTAAGCGAAACGCGAAATCTGCGGCCGAGACGTTTTTTTTAGTTTTTTAGTTTTTTTTTTAAACGGGGCTTACGATTCGACCGACAGTCGGCAGCGTCGTCGCCACGTAACCGTAGCGACGCCGCGCACAATCACAAAAGACAACGATTCACATAAGAAGAACCGGCCGCCGCCTCTCCCTCGTTTGCCATCCAATACTTAAAGTGGCGTTTTTTTTAAGAAAACAAAAAGAACAAAAAAAAAAAACCATAGTGGGTTTGAGTACAATCAATGTTAAGCAGGTATTTTTCGAGAAAGTCACTCCTTTTTTCTCAGACGACCCCGACAGGCTTCTGGAAACCCAACATAGTTCAGAGTATGTGCCTATTTCTGTGACATAACAACCAGGCTACGCTGCTGTTAAAATATTATTATTTTTTTCATCTTTTAAAGTAACTATGGCAAATGAAAGAAGGAAAGAAAAAAGAAAAACCAAAAAAAAAAAAAACAAGACATTATTTTTGGTACAAAGCATCTACAAAAAAAAGCCTTACAACTCCAATTGGAAAACAAGAGATCATACAAAATAAATCCGTCAGTTGAGCATCAGTGCTACGTATATTATTTGGACCAATTTTTTTTCAAATATATTTTATAACAAAATAAATAATGCCTTTATACAGTGCCCTTATTTGTATTTCAACAAACAAAAAAGCTTGGCGGCTCATTACGCAAGATACAGCTCAGACTAAAGGAAAATAACACAACGTCCCTGGAAACTAATTTATATATCTATATATTTACATATATATATATATATCTATACATATATAGATATATATAGACGTGTATATATATATACATATATATATATGTATATATATATATATATATATATGTATTTTCAAGTATTTGTTTTCAGGCAAAAGCATGTGAATACTACTGATATACAATAAAAATAAAATGTTAGTTGACATTATTGCTGTTTTATTCCCTTTGAATTGAATTTGTGCCTTTCTTTAAAACTGTAAAATAACATAACAATAACCATGAAAACAGAAAAAGAAAAAAAAAATGCCTAACTTGGAAAAAAAAAAAAAACAGGAATGTCACGGTACCAGAAACTGACAGGGTTTTCCTTTTTTTTTTTTTTTTTTTTCTTTTTTTTTTTTCATTGAAACATTGATATGAAAAAAAAAAAAAAAGAGACAAAATAAAATATAATCATCATTATCCCACTCGTCCTTTTTGTGTCCATGTCGCGTTACGTCCCGTCAGAGCAGTCTGCGAAAAAAAAAACCCCATGGCAAAACTGGAAGTACCGTCCCAGAACTGTAGTACTGTCCCCTTCCAGCAGGCGGTCCACAGTGTCCCACGCGTCCCCCACACTGCTCCGTTTTGTCCGGCAGCCTCGGAGGAGGGACAGGAGGAATGAGGACTTCGTCTCGCGTCCCTCCTCGGGCCGTCTTGCGGCGAGCGGCCGCTAGCGCTAGCGCTAGCGCTCGCCATGAGCCTTCGACGCCAGCACAGCCCATGTGTTTGTTTTGTTGTTGTTGTTTTTGTTGTTGTTGTTGTTGTTTTTTCCTCAGTGACTCTTCCCCTTGACATTGCCACTGTCAGGAGCTCCCCCATATCCTTTATTTTCCTTATTTAAAGTCACACTTTCCTTAAAACGGAAAGTTTTTAATATTCATTCAAAGAAAAAAAAAAAAAAAAAGAGAAAAAAAAAGAGAAAAAAAAAAACGTGCTTTTCAACCTCTTCTTTGAGTCCATCCCCAAAGCTAGCACCATGACATTTTCTTTTTTTTTTTTTTTTTTTAAGCTACACGTTCATTGTTCATAAAAAAATAGTGCCATTTTTTTCTTTACTTTGACGTAATCCGTGGCAATGTGCAATTTTGCAGACTCTTTTCTGCTTTTTGTTTGTGATCAAAAGGTGCTGGAACAGGAATCTAATTTTACAAAATAATTCCTTACAGTGTGGAAGTCCCTTTATAGGTAGAGGTGCAAACTAATAAGAGAAAAAAAAAGAAACTAACAAGAGATTTTCTTTTTTTTTTTTCTTTTTTTTTGCCTCGGGGAGAAATGATGTGGAATGGAATTCTTTCATGCGAGCTGCTCTTCACCTTTCGGTTGTCTTCCGACGAGGACGGGGAAAAGAAACATTCCGCTAGGTGTCCTCTTGACACTTGCAAAACCACAGATCTCTTTCATCTTCGTTTTTCCTCCCTTCTCTCCCCCCCCCCCCCCCACCCTTCTTCTTTTTTTTTTTTTGTTTTGTTGTTTTTCTCTTTTTTGCTTTAAAAGATCCACCTGAATCGCATTCAAGCCGAATTGTTAACTTTTTGTTTCGACGATTTGTGTTTTTTTTTGTGCCTTTTGTATCGGTGACTTGAAAGAGCGAGGGAGCGAAAGAGAGTTCAGACGGGAAGAATGCGAAGAAATGTTTGTGTGCCGGAGGAGGGTGGGTCGGGGTTGGTGGTGGTGGGGTTGGGGGGGGGGGGGGCACTAGAAAAGGCCCAGGGGTTCAAGACGTGGTGGATAAGAGAGGAAGGGGGTGGGGGGGGGGGGGGACTGGTGGGCTCGGACAGGGCAGGGGAGGTCAAAGAGGACTGCCACAGAAATGACGTCAGAGACAAAGCTATAATCCCCTAGTCTCTCTCTTTTTTTTTTTTTTTTTTTTTCCTTTTTTGTTGTTTTTTTTTGTTGTTTTTGTCACCCTCAAAACTCTTGTCTGTGCAAAGGGCTGGCAGCGGGGTGGGGTGGGGATCGGGGGGGGGGCGAAGGGGGGGTCTCATTTGTGGTTGACAAAGTTGTCCGTGGTGAGCAACACGGGAGGCAGTTTGCTGGGCAGGCTGATCAGGGGCCGGTGGAGGATGGACTGCTCCCGGGCTTTGATCTTCTCCGCCTGCCGCCGGAACTTCTTGGCCCTCAGGATGGCGGGGACGCCCCTCCGGAGCCGCTGGGCCGCCTTCCTCTGCCACATCTCGTATTTGGAAGTTTTCACAGTCACATGCTGCTTCCTCGGGACTTCCTATTGTGGCGTGGAGGCGAAAATAGAGGCGGGAGTTAGTTCAGTTCATTAGGCTTGATAACATACTGTTAGCAAGTACTTATTACAATGGAGGGAACCCTTGTGAAAACATTCAGTCATTGTCGCCCCCCCCCCCCCCCCCCTACCCCCACCCTCCCCCAGTAAAATGGAAATCAAATGATGGTTCTTATGGAGCCGATCGCCATAACAAGGCTCGCCTCGCCTCCAACTTGCCCTTGTTTTGGTTTCCTCGACTGATGGAAGCTGTCAACAAGTACTTAGTTTAGCCTATTTAACATACTGCCAAAAGGGAAGGGCGGCCACCCGGCTCATATACATATGAGGAGCAAGTTCACTACCCCCCCCCCCCCGTCCCCCTGTCCCCCCACCCTCCACCCACACACACACACACAACAACTCGCTGAGCCGCCGCCGCCACAGGCTGAATGAAACGACACATAAACACACCGTCATGTCAGAACTTCCATTATCGCGCGTCCAGACCCCGCACAGTGTACGATATTGTTCCCGAGCGCCACAGATTGAGACACAGTGGGTGGGAGTGGTGGCTGTGAATTTATGCGCGAGTCGCCAGTGCTCCATCTGAATGGCTTGTTTTGGTCCTGCCACTTGAGGAGTGTTTATCCACCCCCCCCAGCCCCCTACAGCCCACCCCCCCCTTCATTCACTTTCGGCCCGCTCAATAGCCGACACAGCTGGCCCTCAGAGCAGCCTGTACCCATCAACTCTCCCAAACCCCGACAAACCAGGGACATGTCCCAACTAATTCCCCCTTGCAGCCCTTGTTTTTTTCTCTTTTTCCATTCCGATTTCAGGCACTGCGATATGTATTTGTTTGTTTACATTTCTTAGCCACTGACTGGCAAAATTATTTAAGCCAAAGCAGAATCACGATAGATGCACATTTTTGGGGGTGGGGGGGGTTTTCTCGAGAAAGTTCCGACAGGATCTCTCAGGGCGTCTGGAAAGCTCCAGTCTCGTGATTGCAGTCGAAGAGATCTGAAGCCCTTTGAACAATTCCCCTGCGTGATTCAGACGTGCTTCAGAAACGCTCCGCCGGGCCAGGTCAGGTGTTTTTGACCATCAATTTTTTTGGACGGGCTTCTTTTCCGTGACTAATAATCACGGCAGTCGGAACACGATGTTCTAAAACGTGTTACGGACCACTGGCCTCCAACATCTCACCCCCCTTACCCCTCACCCCACCTACCCCTCCCTCCCCTTCCTCAGACGCACAGAACTCGACTCTAAACCTATGACTATGCCTTTCCTCTTAGCGTAATGTGCTATGCCCGTGTCTATATCCTTTTTTTTTTTTTTTCCACGACGGTCAGCAACTTTGCCTGGAAGCTTAGTGCTTACCATTGACCCATTGGACAAGATAAACCTGCCTCGGCGTGGGTTTCGGTGTCAGTGGCATAGGGGCGAGGTGCAGGAGATGAAGAGGGCAGATAAAGCCGGGGGATTAACACCGGTTTTTTTTTTTTTTTTTTCCCATGCTGGCGTTGTTGTTGTTGTCGTCGTCGTCGCTGCTCAGACGTACCTGTTTTAGTGCGGGCATCACGGGTATGACCTGTAGAGAGGTGGCCGACACGTCCCGTTCGGACTTGGCGGGTTTGGCACAGTACTGCTCCAGCAGGTTGAGGTCACAGCTACGGAAACAACACTCCTCTACGATCCCGCGGTTCTGGGGGCGCCGGTGGTTGCTGCCCCTGCTGGTCGGCCTACCTGAGAGGGGGGGGGGGGGGGGGGGGGGGAGAGAAAGCAAGGCGAGGAGTGAATAAAGGCCTTAAGAAAAAACACCACACAACACTGGCATCCGTAATAAATCTAGGTTGCTTATGCAGGATTACTTGGACAATCATAGCGGCCCGTGCAGCAAAGAGGATAAAAGGAAATCTATGACCAACTGCAACAAATCTTTTTGTTTGTAGAGGATAATCTGATTAGGGTTATCTGGAAGTCCTTAAATGAGTGAATACACAAGTAAACACCCCGAGCTGAGGAGACCAAAAGAGAGTTAAAAAAAAAAAAGAGAGAGAGAGAGAGAGAGACAGCTAAGCTCCCGGCCCGGGCCTTCGGGTGAGCAAATACATAAAATGGAAACTCTTTGGATGACCTTGTCCTTTGTCAAGTCAGCAGAGATAAAGAGGCCGAGGGAAGGAGGCGAGGCGAGGAGAGGAGAGGAGAGGAGAGGAGAGGAGGGGCGGAGAGGTGGAGGGAAACGGGAGAAAGGGATCGGGAGGCTGAGAACAGAGGAGGAAGAATTCACAACAAAGGAGGAAGGGGAGACGAGACATGAGAGGGGAAAGGTGTAAGAGAGGAAGGCTGTGGGGCGGACGGCCGCGTGTTTGCACGGTGGGGGGGGGGGGGGGGGGGGGGCATTATCCGCAATCAATATAGGCCTCGTTTGAAGTCCTGCGACCCGGTACGGTGCTGGAGGAGTCTCACGAGAGGGATGGCTGGATGTGATATGCAGGAAGAGGAACATGAGAGAGGAAGAGGGGGTTATCCAGGGGGGGAGGAGAAGGCAAAGGAGGAGGAGGAGGAGGAGGAAGGAGGAGGAGGAGGAGGAGGAGGAGGGAGGGAGCACATCTATGTTGGCCCAAATTGGATAATGATCTTTCCGATTGGAGAAGAAGCTCCTGTGGCAGGCGGCGGAGGCGAGGGACGAGGCCCGATATCACTTACGGGGCGCAAAAAAAAAAGTTCCCCCGGGGGTTGGGGGGTGGGGGGAAGAAGGACGAACTTGTAAAATGTGTGTCACAAACGCTTACAGACCAAAGCAAACAGAAGCTTATCCAGTGGAGGATTAAACAGCCACCGCAACGATCGCGCGTAATGCTTCAACGGCCGTCGCCACAGTGGAAGCGCTGATCAGAATTGACGTTAATGATCTTTCCTCTTCAGGCTGACATCAACACCCCCCCCCCCCCTCCCTCCTCCTCCTCCTCCTCCTCCACCACCCCCCCCCCCCCCCCCCCTCCCCCTCGACTCATCAGTGTGGTCTCCTGGCCTGGGAACACTGGTGCTGAGGTGACTGGTATGCCTCTTGGGGTGCTATTACTTTACTGGTAAACAAGCAGCCCATTGTGTCGCTGAGTCGTGTGCGCCCTCGCAGCTCGCCGGCCTTTCATATGCAATGAGAAGGTATGGGGCCGTAAGCAGACTCAGCAGAGCGGCCTGGACCAGGTCTTCACACACACACACACACACACACACACACACAGCTGGCTATAATCTCCCTCACTCTCACTCCTTCTGTGTGTGTGTGTGTGTGTGTGCGTGCGGGAGTGGAGTGCGTGAGAAAGAAAAATAGCAAACACGCATACCACACAGCACAGACAGAGTCTCAGCTATCAAACAGATGTGTGCGAATGATCAACAAGAGAGGAGGGTGGGGGTGGGGGGGGGGGGGGGGGTCCAGAGGAGGGAAGTGAACGGTCGAGACAAATCGACGCGGCCTTTTTTTTTTTTTTTTTTGTGAAAACTTGCATCGGCTGGAAAAAAACCTACTGAAATAGAAGCCTCTGTCTTCGCAGACGAACTGCAGCGCGTCCACCAGCTCTCCCCCACACAGCGTCTCCGCCGAGGCCACTTCCACCACGTAGAGCGCCAGGGCCAGTGCAAACACCAGCGCGCGACTGGTCGAGGACATCTTTTTGACCTGCAGACAGAAACACACATTGCAGATATTGAAAGCGCCTCCGGTCACCGGGTGCGCGCCGCTGTCGCTCCGGAGAGCGCGAGCGCGTAAAGGCGCACGTAGAGAGTGGGAGAGAGAGTGAGAGAGAGAGAGAGAGAGAGAGAGAGAGAAACTCAGATGACAGCCAGATGTTTTCAGAGGTAAGCGGATCCAGTCGTCTCACATGCACTCACATGCACAAACGCTCCCAACGTCAAATACTATCCAGACCCGCGAACTCGGAAAGAAAGTCCGTCGCGTGAGGAAACAAAAAACTGATGTCCAGTCTTCCTTCAGACTGAGCCGCTGTCATGTGTCTCACATATGCTTATATTGAAGGTGGTGGTGGTGGGGGTGTGTGTGTTGGAGGGGAGAGGGGGGGGGGGGGGGGGGGGTGACCGTGGCTATCTGGCTTTCACACTCTTACACAACTCTGCAGAAGTTGCAAAGCCGGCTGCTCGATGGTTAACTCTCTGAAAAAGACAGACTCAGCATATATTTTTTTTTCCCCGAGCTCACCCTGGAGTGAGCTCACTGACCCTCACACCTACCGCCCCCTATCTGCCGGCACCGCCACCAGCTGTTGGCTCCGCGCACCATTCAGACAGAGACGACTAAAATACACCCCCCCCCCTCCTCAAACTCTCTCTCTCTCTCCCTCTCTCTCTCTCTCTCCGCCTGTCCTGTCACCGACGCTTCAAACCTCCAGACGCGCCAGCTTCCTGCGCGCTCCGTGCCATTTACGCATCTTAAACTTTCGCTGCTGCTGCGCTTGGGTGATGTCCGGCTGCGCATTTTTGCGCAAAAAAAACAAAAAAAAAAAAACAATTGATACGATCCGTACATCCATTCAAACAAAAGCGGTTTGCGGAATTAAACAGAGACACCCCCAAAAAAAAACAAAAAACAAAAAATATCCCTACAGCCATGCCAGAGGTCTGTCATTACGCGCACAAGCACGACCCGGAGAAGTAGTTAAAAAAAAACAAAAAAGGAAGAAGAAGAAAAAAAAAAAAGTATTTGCTCCTGGTGGTTACCTTCATTCTGCTGCTCTCCGTTCTCCGGCAGGTGTGGCAAAGTGAGTGGTGTCCGTGTCTTTGCTGGGCTTCCATGTCAGATTGGCAGTAGTCAAAATGTTGGGATGTCGGCTATTTGGCTTGGCAAAAAAAAAAAAAGATTGCAGGTGAGTTAGTTTCCCAGATGGTGAGGCTATAGAGATGGTGTGTGAGAGGCTGTCCCTAAGACTAGGCAACAGGCAAAACTTCTCAGCGAGAAGTATTATATACCAAAACACGCCCCTTACACCCACCCCACCCCCTCGCTCCTCCTCTCCATGGCTGATAAAAAGAAAAAAAAAAAAAAAATGGCCCAGAGACGTTTAGTGGAAAAGTGCTTTAAAGGGAGAAATTGAAAAAAAAAAAAAAAAAAAAAAAAAAAAAGAGGAGAGAGTGAGAGTCACAAAAAAATATGGAACACTTCCATTGGCATTTTCCACGTTTACGCACTGTAACCTACAATCACAATGTTTACACACAGGACGCAGACTGAACAAGAATAGACGTAATTCCTTTCGACTCCGAGAAAAATGCACGATGTCTCCGCCCTGCTGTAATTTAGATTAACATCCAGTGGGGATCGGTGTGGCCAAGGTCTGCGGATTTCCTCTGACTCAGGTGTTCGTGCAGACGCGCGGGGTCAAAGGTGTGCGGCAGTGTGGAGCGGGATAGTAAAGGTTTTGCAGCCATGAGGGTGCCAAAAATAAAAATAAAAATAAAAGGGGGCGGCTGGGTGCAGAGGAGGAGCTCTCAGCGGGTAGACATACTGTTTGGGGGATTCCTCTGACAGATGACAATAAAAAAAAGAAAAAAGAAAAAGTACAATCAGTGCATGACTCACGTAGGAAAGATGGCAAAACAAATGACATTTCTGTATTCTGCATGCAAAAGCCACGTCCAGACGACCACATAGGTGCGTTCACGTGAGACAAAAGCAGTTAAATAGTGGGAACATTTGATTTTCACATTAAAAAAATAAAAAAACAAGCACATTCACTTTTTTTTTTTTCAATCTCTCTCTCTGTTAAAAGTGCACGAAGGCCCCCCCCTTATGTAAGTGTGTCTCCTGCAGGAAGGTGAACATGTGTGCAGGTTTTCAGACTGACACTGACACCTGCTGGCTCCGTCGGTGAACCTCGGCTTGTTTTGTCCCCGCAGCTCCTCAAAGCAGCAGCTCGGTTGGCCAGTCGGTGGGTCGGTGGGTCGGTCGGTCGGTGGGTCGGTCGGTGCGCACTGCGCAGGACTGCTGCCGGCTGCAAGTCACTCACGAGCCACAACCTCTCACTCACCTGGCTGAGCTGCAGGAAACCAAAAAACACGTCCTGACAAACTCCCCAAGGCTCGCTTTTGTCATTTCAATTTGGCCAAAACCCCATTATGCAAAGTCACAACCCCCCCCCCCCCTTCTGTTAAGCCAAATTACGCACAAGAATAGCGCCTTTATCCGTCCGCT
Source organism: Blennius ocellaris (assembly GCF_963422515.1). Lineage (NCBI taxonomy): Eukaryota > Metazoa > Chordata > Actinopteri > Blenniiformes > Blenniidae > Blennius > Blennius ocellaris. Next base: position 27,459,461 of record NC_137660.1, on the reverse strand, counting down.
GAACATTAAAATATGCGTTTCATGCAAAGCTGCTTCATCATCAATGCACGTGTAATAAGACCTCCATTGCAACTATTCGTTAATTATTCATACAGTTTTTATTGACAGGAGGAAGTAATGGATAACGTAGTAAAATATTGCACTGCAACACACACACACACATACATCGGCTTTATTCTGCGGATACTGTCAATAAATATGGTTTGATTTATAAAACCAGACGGGAACAGCGCGCTAAATTGCGTCCTCTTGTGGCTCAAGGAAACCTCTGATTGCTGCATGAGTCGCCTAATTTATTGGACATAACTTCCAAAGATGACAAAAATAAAAGTATTTAATCGAATTTATTGTTGCATGATTTAAATTGAGGGTATCAAACAGAGAGTGCCATCCAGCCAAGCCAATGATAATGCAAAATGTAAAATGTGATAAAAAAAAGAAAAAAGAAAAGAAAAGAAAAAGAACATTAACTACATCTTTTGATGAAAGCAAGTGATTAGTGTGGGTTACCATGTTTTAATAGTTGTTTTAGTCCACATACATATGAGGACATATGAGGACAACTGGACGTTATAGCTGAGCAGCGTCTTGCAGGACGGGACGCTTAAGTGACATTACCATCAAATGAATACTGCAAGAGGGAAGCGTAGAAAACCCTTTGAATCCTACAGAAATCTTGCAGCCAACTGGGAAGTCCACTCTCAACTTTGCAATTCTTTACAAAAAAAAAAGTTAAAATCGAAATTATTCAAGGAATCTCACTTTAAACCACTTAATGAAAATTACATTATTGTTCAATTCACTTGTTTGTTTGTTTTTTAAGACAAAATGTAATAGAAAACAATCTGGCTGGATTCGAAAGATCATATATATATATATATATATATAATTCTGTTGAAAGTTTGATTTTGATTTACAACGGCTGTTCTTTCTGTTTCACTGGGGGGGGAAAAATATTTGACTGTAAATTTCAATATGTATTTTGATAGACTTGCATCACTGATTCCACCTTAAAAAAAAAAAAAAGATTTATTCGGTATACCTGTTTTTTAAAAGAAACGCCGTCCATGATTTGGCCTTTAGCAGAAATTTGATTAGAGGAAAATTCTATATACACAAATCTAAATTTTCATACTCTGCATTATGAACTCTATGAACTGAGACCAGGTAATGCTGCCCCACAATGCCTTGCTGCAGGAACATTTAAAGGGAAACTCAGGATGAGTGAAAAAGAGGAGCAGATCATGTAAATTACCAATAATCTGCAAGGAACAACTTGAAATAATCTTAGAACCCAGATCCCAAGTCGGAGTTTTCTAGAATGTGGTAGAACCGACACAATAAAGTCCAGTTTTACTGTTTGATTGGTTCATTTATTATTTATTTTACCTTCAGTTCCTCTTTTCCTTTGATTTACATTCAAACCTTGTGATATTTGACATTTTATCAGCGGTTAGAGCCGCAGGGGACTTTTTTTTTATCACTGCTGACGTCACTCACCTTCACCACCGTCGGGTTATTATTATTATTATTATTATTACGCCCCCTAGTGGAAGTGGGATCTGATTGTCAAAACAACGTGGTCGCCTTTCCTTTAGGAAGCCTCCTGATTGCCTTCCCTGCACCCCGTGACGTCATCCACGGGGGTAAAAGAAAAGTGGATAGGAAAGGAGATAGGAGGGACTCTCCATCTCTCCCCCCATACAGGAAGTGTGCGACTATCACAATAAAACACACTGCCTTTTTCGCTGTCATCCAATATCGCTTATCGACTAATAAAGTTACATAACTCGGTATTTATATTGTCTTACTGATACGGTATAAACTGAATCAAGCAGACAACAAGATATCACCTTGCATTTCTTTAATGTCTTGATAGATTGTGATCGGCGCTTCATTACATGCGGTTGTTTGATTTCACTCACAGTGCAAGACAAAAGCCAACAGAAAAATTACACAGCAAAAGAAGAAAAATAGACTGAATTCACACGTCTGGGAAAATAAAGCTTTCAGTGGAGCAGCGAGTTACATTAGAATACGCTTTAATCTGCTTTGTACCTTTATATTTCTTTTCATTTTAAAATAATTCTACCACAGTCATGACATTTCTTTGATTACATTCACTTCAATTTTGTTTTTTGGTTTTTTTTTGTTTTTTTTTACATATTTCTCAAATTGCTTTAAAAGCACGAATGGCCCAGGCAGTTAAATAAACAAACAAACAAACATAATTTTCACATACAAATTCACACAACGGCGAGGATGTGGAACATCTTTGGCAACGCCGCCGTACGGACTCGGCGTCACACTGGAGGCACGGCACAGCAAGGATGAAACACTCAGCGGAGAGCGAGAGAGCGAGAGAGAGAGAGAGAGAGAGAGAGAGAGAGAGAGAGAGAGGGAGGTCATCATGACAGGACGCTCAGGGCGTCCGTCAGCGCCTTCAGCTCGTCCTTGACGCCTTCCAGGCCTCCTTGGATCTTCAGCGGGTTGTCCAGGACCTCCACGCTGCTGGTGTACGGGTCGTACCTGACGGAGAAGGGGCGCTTGATTCCGGCGACGTAGGTCCTGTCGGACGGGCAAACAACAAAACAAAAAAACAAAAAGGCAACGGCGAGGGGGAAATTAATTTGGGGACCGTTCAGACACAAAGGTTCTACATTAAATCCTCATCGATTCCGCTTGTGAAACACTATTAAAGCAAGAAATATTGGTTGATGTCCTGTTCCGGTGCTAAAAATGTTATTTTATAGAGCTTAAAAAGTTCACAAATTCTTCATTTCGTGACCCGAAATGGGGAAGAGGCTGAAGTCAAGGCTTATTTTTTGCCTAAGCCTTAGAATATTTGCGTATCCGCTCTAAATAAAAGCAAAACCTATGAACGAATGAATGAATTGATTGAGTAATGACGCTTTATTTCGAACATACAAATGTAAAAGGAAAAAGAAGGAAAGGAACAGAGAAACATTTCAATTAAAATTAATCAAATTAAAAAAACAACACGTCCGCCTTGATCCACATTTGAACGTCGAAAACGAGTAAAAAAAAAAAAAAAACGGTATTAACTCCATGACAAAAGTTTCCCGTAATTCAATTTAACACTACAATTGTACAGAAGATTGCGATAAACTGCGGTACCTTTCATTTATTCTCGATTAAACAAGCAAGCAGACCATCGCTTGTAATCAATTCTTTATATCTTTTTTTTTTAAACAGATTTATATTTGAGAAAAGAGGTAATAAAATAAGTAAAATCTATTGTCTGATGGAAAGCTTAAACAGATAACAGCGTATTAAGGTTCAAAGGGATTGTGTGTCAGCAGGTGGCGCTCAAAGCCGCTTCACCTTGGTTCTTCTTACTCTGAATTACTTGTGAACCTCCTCCTGCAAACATCAGGATTCCAGATGTTCCATATTCTACATATCTGAGATCGATGCTCAGCTTTATGGAGCGGAAGTGAGATTTTGAAGACCGTGAGCGTTGCGTTCGGCGAACACACTGACAATGATGTAGTTAGTACGCCGGGCCACTGGAGGGCGCTGTTTTGTTTTGTTTTTACTTGTTTGTTTGTTTTTGTAATGAAACCACACGGACATGTGCAGAAAACGATACACTGTAAACGTGAACAAATGGAACGATGATGACGAATTGCCATTATGGATGATAAAACTAGAATACTAGTTACATATTATTATGATTTTTTTTTTTTTATGTGCCGACCAGGATTCTGCATGAGCAGAAAGTGCAGAACTGCAACTTTAGACGCGCGGCGTCGAGGTTTAATCTGTGAAAAAAATCACAAATATATGTACTGAAGCTGTTTTTTGTTGTTGTTGTTGTTTTGTTTTTTTTTATCTATGAACCCAAATGCTTGACTTGGCTTGAAGATCAAAGCCCAGCCGCAGTTTTATTCTGAATATACAGTAAAATCTCCACAATGTCAGACACGTTAAAAGTAAAACTGCTCAAAAAAAGACTTTTATTCTATTTCTTTCTTTTTTTTTCCGCAATACCCACATTTCCGTTCCCGATGTAGCGCGGCTGCCATGTGTCGTGTTCTGCCACCGACTGAAAACTGTCCAAACACTCACTGAAGCTACTTGTTTTGTCCAAACACTCACTGAAGCTACTTGTTTTCTTTTTTGCAGCGCAGCATTTGACGCGCCCGCCAAAATAAAACTCCAGAGTTTTGCCATCGGCAAGAAAGGCCACATTAGTAACAGCCGTCTCCTGGCAGCCGCGGCCGACCTGCTTAAAGTTTGGCTGCCTGTTTTCTGACCTTGTCCTTACGTAACCCCTTCCTTTTAAAAAAAAAATTTTTAATTAATTAATTTGTTTAATTCTTGGGTTTTTTTCCTCTCGGTTCACACGCGTCTGCGTCGTTCCACTAAACAAGAAACGAAAATACCTGAACTTCTCTTTGGCGTCTGCGAAGCTCTCGGAGACGAAGTAGACCGGCTGGTAGTCCTGGTCTTGGTACGGCTGCACCGCGGCGGCCTCCGGTTCGAACTCCCTCGTCTCCGGCTCGTCCGACAGGGAGTGCTGGACGGGTGGACAGAGACAGAAAACAAACAAAACAAAACAAAAAACAAAAAAAACGACTGGCAATGAGCTGACGGGCTCGTTTGGCTGCATTTCGAAATGAACAGATAAAAGAGTAAAGACGCTGGAAGGTACCACAAGTTCTCCGTAGGACGAAAGTAGCCCGGCGCCGTACGCCCTCACCTCACCGTTCTGCTTACACAGGCCATACTCCACCGTGAACCAGTACAGCTGATGGGGGGGAACGGGGGAAAAGAAAGAAAGAAAGAAGCTAATTCATGTCAGGCACATTGTACGTTTATTTTAAACACATTTTGCGCGAGAGAAGTCAAGGAAACGTCAATCAGGTTTACACGTGGAAGTTGAAAACGTGTGAACACGGTGCAGTTTTCACGTCGGGCCACTAGTGGCCGCCGTCCTCCACACGTGTATGAATTATCAACGCAGAGACAGAAAGTCTCATTGTGTAAAAATCCTTTCTCGATCAAGTGAAATTGGAAATTTAGTAGGTGAGACTTCTTAACAGGCTTCTTTCCCCCGGCCACCAGGCCTCTCAATGCCAAATAACATCACACTGTGCAACTATTCAATTTTAACCTATCCCATTTCTCATCCCGCTCTTTTATTTATCGTTCATATGCACCTTATTTTAACTGTTTGACTGTTTGCACTACTTTTTTTTAAATATATTTAAATACGTTTTTTTTTATGCCTTTTTTACCGGTTGCTAGCAAACGACATTTCGTTGCCAGTTCCTCACTGTGTGATGTACTGTGCAATGACAATAAAGAAAGTCTAAGTCTAAGTCTTAAAAGTTACGTAAGAGATTTAAGTTTATTAAAAAAAAAATTAAAAAAAACATGCATAATGGAGCCTATAGCCTTTGTTTTTAGGCATTTCACTATATTCTGCATGAGGAGGTTTCAATAAAATTGGCTTTATGTTGAGATTGTAGTAATGTTGGAGGTCGTTTTTGACATTTTTCATCACGTATACTGTGAAATGGGACCGTATATGTCGCCCCTGAACTAAAATGTGCTCGACATCCCGGTGTCAGGGGATTAAAGTGTCCATTTTAATCTGGAAAACTATTCAAAATCCAAGCACTGGCGATGGTATATTATTAATTTATCCCAGAGTGAGGAAATCCCAGTGTTGCAGTAGTGAAAGATAAGGTGAAGCGGATTAAAACTAAACAAGTGAAACACAAAATTCTTGTTATCGTAAAGCCACAAAACTACACGGATCATTAGCGCGCTAACGAAAACACGGGATTGCTGCTCATGTCTTACCGTGGACAGTTTCTCAATGTCCTCATCCGAAGCCCCGAGTGACGCCAGGCCCAGATTCTGCAGAGAAGCGATCGATAAGCGGTTACCAGACACGTAATGACAGGAAGCGATGGCAGCGAAGTCGACGGGGAACATTTTTTTTTAAACCAACCTGTGAAAACTGGGCGAAGGTGCGATCGGCCAGCATGGGGACGTGACCCAGCAGCTCGTGGACACAGTCGCTGCAGAGGAAACATCGCTCGCTTATTATTGACTTCATAAAAAAACAAAAAAAAATAAACAAAGATCAATTCAACTCAATGCAATCTGGCCTGTTGATTTTAACATAAAACTAATAAAAGGGGAATGTACATATTCAATCAAATCAATCAAACTTTATTTGTATAGCCCTTTACAATCACCCAGTGGTGCCCAGAGTGCTTTACAACAAAACTATAAAAACAATACATGAAGAAATAAATACGAGAATAAATACATTAAAACAACCCACATGGAAAGAACCTATATGAGGACATATGCACATATATGAAACCTATATGCACACATATATAGGTGCATATATGCACACATATAGGTGCATACATGCACCTATATATGTGTGCATATATGCACACATATATAGGTGCATGTATGCACACATATAGGTGCATGTATACACACATATAGGTGCATGTATCCACAAATATAAGTGCATATATGCACACATATAGGTGCATATATGCACACATATATAGGTGCATGTATGCACACATATAGGTGCATGTATGCACACATATAGGTGCATGTATGCACACATTTATAGGTGCATGTATGCACACATATAGGTGCATGTATGCACACATATATAGGTGCATGTATGCACACATATATAGATGCATATATGCACACATATAGGTGCATATATACACATATATAGGTGCATGTATGCGCACATATATAGGTGCATGTATGCACACCTATATAGATACCTATATGTACATATATGTGCATAATCTATAGGAAAATGGCCAATTTTATATATGTCACATATATTAAAAACCTATATCAAAACCTATATTAAAACATATATGTTTATATAGGTTCTTTCCATGTGGGTCCCTTTGACTTGGTCAATTTATAAGTAGCTCGCATGCTGAAAAAGTGTGGGCACCCCTGGTCTAAGAGAAGCTGAGCTGAAGAACGCAGGGCCCCTCCAGGGTCACGTAGAGTTAAAATATCAGACCGGTAAGAGGGACCCAGGCCAGTCTTGAGCTAATGAAAGCATGTATTATCCTTCTCAAGAGCCTGTCGATTCGGGAACGGCTTCACTTTGGCCAGGAGACGGCGCTGATCATATTGAGGCGGCGCGTGTACTCACGGCTCTGGGGAGTGCATGGGGGAGGAGGCGTGGCGGATGTACTGGGTGCACTGGAACACCCTGAAGGCCAGACTGGCCAGGAAGTCCCTGGCCGAGAGCAGGCCGGCCACCGGGCGCAGCTGGACGCCCGTGCGCTCTGGTCCGGGAGTTTGGAGACGAATTATACATTTAAAAAAAACCAAGAAAAACCGATATGGACGGTCGCTTTCGTTACCTTTCAGGAAGCGCGACACGTCCTCCAGCTGCGGGATGTTGTCCGGACTGTAGCCGCAGTAGCGCTCCAGCAGACGGAAGGCCTCCAGGTACTCGCTGCAGGCGTGGCTGACGTACAAGTCCCTCAGGGTGGAATACACCTCCCGCCTTCAGCCAACACAAATTACACTATTGCTCAAGTCACTTGGTTTTTTTGGGTTGGTTTTTTTTTTTAAGACAAAGTGTAGTAGAAAACCATCTGGTTTGATTAGAAAGCTTATATATATATAAAATATTATATATATATATATTTTATATATATTTTTTTTTACAATATATTATATATATAATATTTTATATAGCTTATATATATATATTTAATATTTTATATATATATATATATATATTTCCTGAAAATACAAATACATAAAATAAATATATAAAAGCTTATATATGTAAAATATTTTATATATATATATTTAATATTTTTAATATATTTTTTATAATATATATTATATATATATAATATTTTATATTTTGTATATTTTTTTATAATATATATTTTATATATTTCCTGAAAATACAAATGCATAAAATAAATATAATATAAATAAAATAAATATACATGTATATCCAAGTATAGCACACCTCTCGAGTGATACATACTTAGAAAACATACATACAGACAATATTTTTGAAAAGGAGACGATCACTTATATACACGGACAATAAAAAAATTTCTATTTGGGGATATTTAATAAGATGTAATTAGACATTTCTTTAAAAAAAAAAAAAAAAGTGTATAGGTTAAGCGAGCCGGAACCGGCAAAATAGCGCCAGAATTACCTTTAAATCTAAATGTCAAACTTTTTCTTTCTTTTTTTAACACAGGAGGTGAAAATGTGTATATTTTCACACATTAAAAAAAAACCCAATTAAAACCAAAAAATGACCCAAAGATCTTATGTTTGACACCTGATTCTTTATAACGGTGCACAATGTAATGGTTTTTAATTTCAGAGTTTAAAGTAATTTTCATCACATCCATGAACTTATGTGACATTTAATCACAGGGTTTCAGTCATTCACTTATTATCGTGACTTATCAGCAACAGGAAGACATATTGAAGCCGTTTGGATGAAAGAGATCTTAGTGTGTCTTTTATTATTCCTTTAGGAAATGTTTTAATTAAAAAAAGGAGGGCATTTAGTCATTTTAAAGTCTCTATTAAACGTTTCTTACTCAATATTTGTGAGAATCATTGTTCCCAGGCCACGGTTCCATCTGTACCTCATTTACTTTAACAACCACAACAAAAGAAGGTCTCTTGCTTCAAAGTGTTTGATGTGAACCGCAACTTTTCTCACAGTAAAATAACAAGAATAATAAATTTCCAAAAAAAAAAAAAAAAGTTAATTGATGGTGTATTACTTCTAAGTAGGAAGCAGCAGCTCTTACCATGTACCGATTTCCTCTTCTGTGTATTCCACTCTGGGGATCAGCTGCCCGCTGAGGACAAACACATGTTCTCGTTCAACAGAAATAATCACATTTTAGATTCACATGCTTTTTGTATTTAGTTTAAAAAAAGAAAAGTATATCTCACTGTCTGTATTTGAAGGCAATGTCTCCAATCATCTTCCTCCTCTGTCGGTAGACGGCGTCTGTGAAGCCCTGTTCAAATCAAATATGCCGAACACTGATCACATTTTGTCAACTGGTAATGAGTAATGTTTTTTTTTTTTTTTTTTTTTTTTTTTAAATGTCTGCTGCGGGCATCGTCCCGACTTACAGGATGGTCTTGATCCAAGTCGGGATCAAATTTGGTGACCAGATGGTGACATCTGTCCAGATCTGCGATCCTCTTTGGGAACCAGTGAACTTGAAAGGAAAAAAAACAAACAAAAAAAAAGAGAAAGGGAATCAATCAAATTGTGCTTTTTTTTTTTTTTTTTTTTTTCCCCCACTTATGTCACAAAGGTCGTTTACACTTGACTTCTTTGGTGGTTTTCACGTCCTCTGCGTTCCTCTTGACGGAGCTGACCAGAGTGCCGACGTCGGTCAGGTGCACCTCGCAGCGCAGGAAGTACTCCAGCCCCCCCAGGCTGTCCTTCAGCTTCCGGCACGGACGCGTCTCCAGGTGGTGGATCTTGGCCTCGAACGTCTGGAACACAGCCGAGGAACGGAGATGAGATCAAAGCGCTAAAGCGACAGAATGGAGCAAGTCACTGAGATGAGATCAAAGCGCTAAAGCAACAGAAAGAAGCAAGTTTGTTTTTTGTTTTTTGTTTTTTTAAATTGTCACATTGTGCAATACAGCCCCAAAACTTTTCACATGAAACGTTTTATCTGGGGTTTGTTTGGTTTGTTTGGCACACTTCAGGTCACGTGACTGCTGAGCTCACAGGAAGATCAAACATGGTGGACAACCCTCCTACTTCCGGTGGAAATGGCTATATTCCTCCTATCGTTTGTGGTTTTACGTTTTTGAGAGTTTTTTCTACTTCAACCACAAAGAAACCTGGATTCATTGAGAAAGCGTAAAGAGTGTACTTACAAACAAACAAATAAACAACCAAAAGAAAGTAAGGATAATATCCACAAACCACATCCATACTGTGAAAAATACATTTGTATATTTGGTGATCAAAACCGAGGTAAAACTGCAAGATATCTTCAAATATGATGGATGGATGGATGATGGATGGATGGATGGATGGATGGATGGATGGATGGATGGAATACCACTTTATAAAATGAGCCACACTTGTAGACAAAACGATTGTTTTGTTTTTCGCCAGTAAACAAACCTCCATTGATCATTGCCACGTCACACTCTTATTTTCCTTTGTACCATTAGACGCCACATGACGTTATAAATAAAACCATTCATGAAATAAATGAACAGTTTTAGCAATGCTTTGAAGTTGTGTCCTGATGCGCCCCAGAAAACCATTGAAATGTGACACAATTTATCATGTAAAGTGATTTCAATGGGAGTTTTTACACTTTTTTTGTACTTTTTTTCTTCTAAAAAATGTTAATATGAGAAACGCTTTTTTTTCCCTCTCAAAACGAATTGATTTACTAATACTTAGGTTCAATCTCAAACAGAAATACACTTTTTGACAGACACCAGGAGTTTGATCCATCTAATAAGAGTCTAATTGTAATAATCAGTCATATATTGACTTCCTAAATTGGAAAAATAAAACGCACACATAGTTGTGTTGCGTTACCTCGAAAACTTTGAGCGTCCTCGACAGCGCCGGCGTCTTGGTGTTCCTCAGAGTGAAGAAAATGTTGAGAAGCGCCTTCCCATCGTCCTCCTCGAACACGATCTGCTCGCTGGCCTCGGCCGCTTCCGCCGCCGCGGCCGCCGCCTCGCGCTCCTTGCGCGCGTCCTCGATCAAGCTCTGGCGTCTCCCCAGGAACCTCTGAGACTGTTTGGATGGAGGAGAAATGAGGAAACTTCACATCAAAATTGTCAGTTTTTAAAAATCTGAATAACTTTTCTTACTCTTTCGAGGATATTTCTGGGAGTTCTGAAAATCTCCAATTGCGCATGTGAGTCAATCAATTAGGAAACCCAATTGACTTGTGAAAATAATTTTTTCCAGTTTGTTTGTTTTTTCTTTTTGTTTCGTTTGCTTGTTTTTAGGTTTTTATTTTCTGAGATTTACGTGGATCACGTGTGAATTCATAGGCGTTATCGGTGCGTAATTACGCAAATTGACACTTCGGCAGTTTGAGCGTCCACTGAATATAATTGATACCAAATAAAAATGACATAGACGAGTACGTATAAGTCCAAACTTCTGCTTTTAGTCTCGCTTACCGTGACGGAGTCGGACCTCTCCAGCTCGGATGCCGCTCTGCGGATGCTCTTGGCGGAGGACGTGGAGCTGCTGGAGAGAGGCATCTTCAGGCGTGCGCGTGTGGAGTGGCACTGCGGTGGCGGCGCTGCTCGGGCTTCAGAGGGGGGGGAGGAGAGGGTGGTGGGGGGGATAATTCAGGTTGTTTTTTTTCTTTCCTTCTTCTTTTCCAGCAGACAGGTTGCCTCTTTTTATGGGATCATTTGTTTGCGGTTTGTGACGTCAAACCCGGGCTAATCGCACTCTCGTCAATCAGTGCGCACGATCTGCGACACTCGTCCCAGTTTGAAAGCTGAAGGAGGTCAAGAGACACATGTTTCATGTTTTAAGTTTTATTATATTGTCCAGGGTCTTCTGAATCTATAATAGTGGCAATAATTACAAATGCTTTCAAAGCTAAGTGTGATATGATATAATATATGATGTGATATGATTTGGACAGTGACATAAGCTTTGTTCTGATATCTATTCTTTAACCCAGTGGTGTGTGTGTGTGTGTGTGTGTGTGTGTGTGTGTGTGTGTGTGTGTGTGTGTGTGTGTGTGTGTGTGTGTGTGTGTGTGTGTGTGTGTGTGTGTGTGTGTGTGTGTGTGTGTGTGTGTGTGTGTATAGATATATATATACATACAGACAGATAGATAGATAGATAGATGGATGGATGGATGGATGGATGGATGGATGGATGGATGGATGGATGGATGGATGGATAGATAGATAGATAGATAGATAGATAGATAGATAGATAGATAGATAGATAGATAGATAGATAGATAGATAGATGGATGGATGGATGGATGGATGGATGGATGGATGGATGGATGGATGGATGGATGGATGGATGGATGGATGGATGGATGGATGGATGGATGGATGGATGGATGGATGGATGGATGGATGGATAGATAGATAGATAGATAGATAGATAGATAGATAGATAGATAGATAGATAGATAGATAGATAGATAGATAGATAGATAGATAGATAGATAGATAGATAGATAGATAGATAGATAGATAGATAGATATTTTTTTGCCCTGGGAAAAAGGTATTTTTTGTGAGTTTTCTTTCTTTCTTTCTTTGTTTCTTTATTTATTTAGAAAAAAAGTTTCCCCTGGAGGGGTTAAAAAAAGTAATTGAGCCTCTTTGTTGCTTCATGCAGATTCTTGCTTAAATTTCTATTTCCGTCATACTAACGTTCATTGATGGGGAAGATTTCACGTGAGTCCCTCTCCTGCACAGTCGGGATTGATTTCGTGTAATTCCAGGACATTCCTATCTTGTGCAAATAAAGAAAAAGGACGACGTTGAGAGTCCCTCTAATGGACCCCCCCCCTCTTGGTTCCATAGGGGCTAATAGACGATATTAGAACCGATGGACCTGTAGACCCACATCAGCAATGCAGGTGAACTCAAAAACCTACGGTCTGGTTTTGGCATATATACGTATATATATATATACATATATACTATAATGTGCATGTTTCTTTCATTACTTAAATGAAGAAAGTTTGGCCGCGTGGCGTCCTTTTGCGACGGTGATCAGCGCTTCCACCTCGAGGCTTCATGTAAAGGTTAGACAAAGAGAAAAGTCATCTGTGGAAAATTAGTCACTTTATCAACTCAATCCAATCGCCACAGCTCCTCGCAAATTAGATTTGATTGTGGGTGGTGAAAAAAAAAAAAAAAAAACACATCCACTCTTCAACAAGGGCGACGTGGTGGCGCTCCGGCCCCTCTTTACCTCGACAACAACAACAACAACAACCACCATCAAGTGAATTTGCGGCGCTCGCGGCCGGCGACTGTGCGGCTTAACGTGATTGTGAGCGATGCGCGGTGCCCACGGGCAAGACGAGGTAAAAGGATTACACCGTGACCTCCCTGGCCCACATGCTGCCACAGCGGCAACCCGGCAGGGCTGCAGAGGAGGAGGAGGAGGAGGAGGAGGAGGAGGATGGGGTGGACCACCCCCCCCTCACCCCACCTCGTGACTCCCACCTCAACCCGGACACACCGGATGAAAATGCTAAAGAGCAGCGGCGCGGCCTCCGGCGAGACCTTCGGCGAGTTTGTACATCGAGTTGGTAATCGTCGTTAAGACGATGTACAAACTCGCTTCAATAAAGGGCGGCGAAGTTAAGACGATGTACAAACTCGTACAAACTCTTGCTTAAACCTGTTTTGTTCCAACACCCCCCCCCCCCCCCCCCCCTCATTTCTTTCCCTTTTAATCTCGACCTTTTAGTGAAAGTCACTGACGGTCGAGCAGCATAATATTGGCAATTATCAATTTCATGCTTGCAGCCATGTTTCCAGAAGGCATCATATGGATCATATGATGATTTATGACTTCTAAGAAAAAAAATTACTGTATAATAAAAAAAAAAAAAAACTGTGTTCAAACGAGTGGATTGCATGAAGGACAATAGTCTTGAAACCACCAGAGCGGGTTCGTTAAAGTGCAACCAGATACCGTGTGTCTGGGGAGAAAGGCAGCGGCGCTCCGGGATCAAGATAAACTGATATCCAGAGTTTTCCTCCCTGCAAATGTCTGCTTTCAGCGTCAGCTCAGTTTGTCAGCGACTTAACTCGATGATTTGATTTCGGTTCATTGTTTAAATGTATTATAATGTATATGTTTCTTATTTCACTACAACAACAAAAAGAAGACAAAAAAAAGAGGATTTAAACATGATGTTATTAGTGAGTAGCTCTTTCGCCTCACTGCGAGAAATCTGGGTTCGATATATCAACCTTTTAATCCGTGACGTTTACGCGGCCGCGCTTCAGGGGAGATAGAATCGCATTGGGGTTTTCTTAACGGAAGGGTTTTGCGTTTCCGCGGCAATGTTCTGAAAACCATGTCCGTTGAACACGAGGTGGTTTTTATGCCGGGCCACTAGTGGGAGCTGTTGTGTGTTTTTGTACTAAAACCACACATGCGTGCAGAGAATAATAATAAAATAAATAACAATATATAATCCAGATGGATGGATGAATGAATGAATGAATTAATTAATATTTATTTGGATTTTCTATATGTGCATACAAAATAAAACATACAAATATATCTCAATCATTTTTAAATTACATTTTTATTTTATTTTATTTTATTTTATTTTATTTTATTTTATTTTATTTTATTTTATTTTATTTTATTTTATTTTATTTTATTTTATTTTATTTTATTTTATTTTATTTTATTTTATTTTATTTTATTTTATTTTATTTTATTTTATTTTATTTTATTTTATTTTATTTTATTTTATTTTATTTTGTTTTGTTTTGTTTTGTTTTGTTTTGTTTTGTTTTGTTCTATTCTATTCTATTCTATTCTATTCTATTTTTTTTGTTTTGTTTTGTTTTGTTTTGTTTTGTTTTGTTTTATTTTATTTTATTTTATTTTATTTTATTTTATTTTATTTTATTTTATTTTATTTTATTTTATTTTATTTTTTTATTTTATTTTATTTTATTTTATTTTATTTTATTTTATTTTATTTTATTTTATTTTATTGCATTGCATTGCATTGCATTGCATTGCATTGCATTGTATTGTATTGTATTAAATTTAATTAAATTAAAAATAATAATAATAATAATAATAATCAAATAAATAATATTAAATAAACCAGATGGACGAATGGGACCATTCAACATCACTAAATAACACTCAACTGTTCTATAGTTATAGAACTCCATATACATAGAGAGAATACAGAGAGCGCTATAGAATAAAACTCAAAGCTGTAGGAGATCAGGCTTTATTAAAAGCTCAGTGGCGCGACTCTGTATTCATCCTTTAAATGAGTGACTTCGGAGCGTCGGCATCGTACGCCCGCCGTGTGCTTCGTAGCTCAGCCGCACAACAAGTCCTCTCTTGCTTGGCTGACTCGTTGGAATCGAACCCCCACCCCCCCCTCCACGTCTCCGACCAGGTACGGAGGGAACCTTTTGTCTGAAACGTTGCACTTGAAGAGACAATGGCCGCCGCTGCCATTCAAGTCCACTGTGTTTATCCAATTCCATCCCTCTCTCCTGGAAGTGTCCGACGCGGCCGCCAACGACGACGGGGACGATAATTATTGCAATTATGCATTGATTCAGCTGCAGCATTGTGGCTTGGTGGGTGTCAGCCTTTTCCCTCGCGTGATTGTGTGACTTCAGACGGGTAATTGCATCCAACAGGACCATCTGGGCAATTATTCCTCATCCTCCTCGTTTCTTTTCCCGTCTCTCCTCGTCCGACGACGGTCGTCACTCTCGCAGCTGATCAAGAGGAAGGAAAACAACTAATAGACACCCGATTGATTTCTGAAACGTTTGGGGGAAACGTTCTTAAATGTGGCGTTTATCCATTTCAGGTTTCTTGTACTTTGCAGTTGTCGAACGACTCAACGTCTTTTTCATGTGTTGTTTTTTTTTTTTTTTTTCCAGAAAACACTCATACTTTGACAGTTTAAAATTGGCAGGAGGCAAAGAAGCGTTGCTCGTTTTGTCGCTTTGTCACCCGGGAAACCTTCAAGGTTCAAACTGACGCTGGTGCTTCGTCACAGGAGAGGTTGGATCCCCGGAATGGACACAAACAGCTGTTATATAATACTATATAGCACAACTGTCAGGGGAATATTACAGTGTGTCACACCAGCTAAACAGATGTTGTACCAAAACATGCATAATGCAACAGTTGGGGTTTTTTTACATTTCACTGTATTTTGCATGAGTAGAATTGACTTTATGTTAAGATTTGAATAATTTTCAGTCGGAAATTGTTCGGTTTTCTTAAATTTTACACATTTTCATCGTGTATACCCTGTGCCACAGAATAGAAAAAAACCTTAAAGTCTAAATTTAAAGGTCAATACGTCACTATTTTACAAGTCCGGTCCACTGAAGATGAAATTGGGCTGCATGTGGAACTGAACTAAAATGACTTTGACACTCAATCAGTATATATTATGTATAAACTTGTCATTGTACGTCCTTCTTCTTCCGCTTATTCAAAACAAAAAGTGTTTTAAATCCACTTTGCAAGAATATTCCAAAAAAAATAAAAAAAATAATCGGTAACTCTCCCCAAACCTTTCCAATCCTCCGGTTCTTAACCGGGCGTCCGTGACGCGTGACGACTGTGATTGTTTGTCAAAACACAGCTGCCAACGCGGCTCGAGTAATCGCACCCGGAGCGTCGTACGCCCTCCGACTCCTCTCTGCACGCTGCGGAATGACAGGCGGCACAAAACGACCTCGGGGTGGGCGAGCGGCCGAGCGAACGACGCTCAACGCCCCGGTGGCCGGTGGCTGTACGGCCGCGGCGGCGACACGACGCCGGCGTATCCCGTCTGGAACGTGTTTGAGGAAGCAGAAGACGCTTCGTCCTCCATTCGTCCTCGTCTCCTCGCCTCAGCAGCCGCCAGTTTTCACCTTTGAGGCTTTGAGGCTCCTGACTTTTGGCAGAACGACTTCCTGGATCATGTCGAAGCGCTTTTCCGACTGCGGAATCACCGAAGATGAGTCCAGGTATTACTTGATCGTCTACTAGCCACGCGAGCTAGCGGCTCCCGCTAGTCACTAGCCGCACGAGCTAGCGGCTCCCGCCGCCTGTGCTCCTTCTCTCCTCTCTCGGTCTCTTCCAGGCTCAATCTTTCGTCAAGGCTCATAAAACGCCGACTATAACTTCAAAACACTGTAAAAACTTGGATATTTAAGAGGGAAACAAGCCGATATAAACACAACAGATGGAGATCTGCACAACTCGTGACGTCACGCCCACGAAGAAGGATTCCCCCGACTTCCTCGGCCGGAGATTCAAAATTCAAATAACTTTGCTATGCGACAACAGTGGAGGGGCAGAGTCGGAGGAACTTTATAAGTAGAACCCCAACTATCGTTTTTTTTGCAAAGTAGTGTTTTACGTTTCAGTAGGACTTTAAAGTCACAGGTTGCGAGGAGAAAGAAACAACACCAATTGAAGCACTTTGAAAAGAACCCAAACGCCGCACATGAAATCTCGCGAGAGCCGTTAAAAAAAAAGGAAGCAGCGGCTCTAACCTTTCCCGCCGCCTGCTGATCTGATAATTCCCTCGTTTACAATCAACACTGCAGGCGGTTTGGTCCCTCGCTGGTTCTTTGATTATCAAACAGCCGCAGTTCTTTTTTGGCAAATGTCATATCGGATAAGTGTGACCGTGGTGTGTGTGTGTGTGTGTGTGTGTGTGTGTGTGTGTGTGTGTGTGCGTGTGTGTGTGTGTGTTTAGTTGAATCTGCCCACGGAAAGGCTGAAAATTCACAACAAGCTCTGAGTGAATGAAATTAATTTTTTGAACATGAACATGATTTATTAGTAACAAAACGTATTTTAGCAGAAAATAAGAAAATTAAAAGTCTCAGAATGTTCAAAAAAAAGGAGAAGGAAGAAGCTAACTTATCTTCCCTATTTTACACATCTAACTTTGAAACGGCGACTCTTTGCTCTGTCAAGATGTCATAATTTCTCCTTATTGAGAAAAACGTAATCATTTTTAGATTAGTCTGAAAATAAAAAAAATAAAAACCAACAACAACATATAATGTAAATAAAAGATTTTTTTTTTTTAATATATGTAAAATGGCAAAAATCAGACTGTCTGCCGACTCAAATCAACCTCTTGAAGAGGAAATGAGACATTTTGTCCCACGTCCACCTTAATTTATGTGCTTTTCTAATGTAAACATTTTAAACCTTCTTTTGAGTTGCGCAATGCGTTTGCTTTTTTGGAGTATTATTTGGGAGTACTTTGGGTTTTTTTTTAGCTTTGTACATCATTTGTGTGGCCTTAAAATCCACCATGTCCATAAATTCTAATGTTTGTAGTTTTAAAAAAATTAATCATTTGTGCGTGCATAATAGCCAACATTGCAAACTCTTCTCATTGCCTTTTTCTGCATAGTGCATATCGTCTTTCGGGTGGTTTTGTAGGTATTACCCCAACACCTCCGTACAATAAGACAAATAATAATAAGACAAAAAAATAATAATGAATGATTTATCAGTGATTTTTTTTTTAATCAGTGTTGCATGAAAACTTTGAGCACGCAGGCGAGCTGATCACAGGTTTTTTGAGAGTTTTTTTTTTTAAATCTGACACCCCCCGCCTGCACAAGTGAACCAAAAAAAATGATATAAGCATTGATTTTGTTGTATCCGTCCTCAGCCTGCCGCGAGGCGCTGGGACTCTCGGTGGCTGGTGCCGGGGTCACGGAACGGAACAGAACAGAAGCTGATGTTGGTCAAACGAGCAGTTCTTCCCTCCAGCAGTGTCGCGGAGGCTCTGTGACTGGAGAGACTCTTGATTAGATTTACCTTTCCTTAATGGGCCCTGTCATTCAGGCCGCCCGGAGGGGCCGGGGTTATGGAGCCCGGGATGACAATCGAACAGCTGGAGCCTCAGACGACTGTCCAACAGACAGTCGAGCGGTTATATCACCGCACTTTTGAATTATTCGCCGCGTTTTAAAAGGCTCTAATGTCGCTTTACTTTGACAAATTTTATTTGAGATGATTAATCGATATTGTTTAAGCTGAAGTTGGTTCTTATTTTTGTTTGTGGCTTTTAATTTGTATGAAATCACGATATTATCGCCTCATTCTTACTCCACATGTACACAATATTCAGTGTAATATCAGATCCTGTATATACACAATACTTATCTACGGAAGAGGATTAGGGCCACTGTGGGGGGAAAAACCCTGAGTTCTGACTTTTAAACTCGGAGTTCTGCGTTTAAAGTCAGAATTCTGAGATTAAACTCAGAATTCTGAGCTTAAAATTCAGAATTCTGAGATAAAAGTCAGAATTCTGAGAATAAAGTCAGAATTCTGAGTTTAGACTCTGAATTCTGAGCTTAAAAGTCAGAATTCTGAGAATAAAGTCAGAATTCTGAGTTTAAAATTCAGAATTCTGAGAATAAAGTCAGAATTCTGAGATTTAAGTCAGAATTCGGAGTTTAAAATTCAGAATTCTGAGAATAAAGTCAGAATTCTGAGTTTAGACTCTGAATTCTGAGCTTAAAAGTCAGAATTCTGAGTTTAAAGTCAGAATTCTGAGCTTAAAAGTCAGAATTCTGAGTTTAAAAGTCAGACTTCTGAGAACAAAGTTAGAATTCTGAGTTTAAAAGTCAGAATTCTGAGTTTAAAGTCAGAATAAGTGTTTAAAGTCAGAATTCTGAGAATAAAGTCAGAATTCTGAGAAAAAAAAAACAGAACTCAGGGTTTTATTTCTACAGTGGCCTTTATCCTCTTCCGTACTTATCAGTACTGGTGCAGGTCTAATTTTTGAGTACTGCTCACTGAGAGTAATCCAGGTATCCTGACTCATCCTTGTTGCTTTAGAAAAATTAAGTAAAATCAACTCGTTAAATTTTAATGTTCATTCTATACAAGCCTGCATGTGGACGTCTGAGATTCTGATATTGGGAGAAGATCCGGGGCGTGGATAGAACAAATATGATGGTATATGCTGTCTGTTTTATTTCTTCTTTTGTCTCCTTGATGCACATAAGACAAATAAAATAAAACTTTGTTGTTTTTTTGTTTTTTTAACCAACTCAATGACAAAATCCTTTCATTGCGGCTTCAGAATATTGATTTAAAGGTTATTATTGTTGTATTAGTTTGTATAATCCAGCTCGTTCAGTCGTGAGCCGTTTCCTCTCTTCTCTGTTAAAAAAGCACCTGGAAACTGCCGTGTTGCATTTGGTGCAACGTAAATAAAGTTGAATTGAATTGTCACCCCCGGCCTGAAGACGTGGCTCCCCCAATAACAAGGTGATGAAAAATAACGACTCGTGGAAAGCGAGCGTGTGCCCTTGACCGAAAAATCCTTCCCTGTCACAATTCATACATTTTTATTTCCCGTCCTGCCGCTGACGACTAAATTATAGAGGTGGGGAAGAAAAAAAACAAAAAACAGCCACGTCCGTGAGCTGCGTCGCTTGTTACGCGTTGCATTTGGAACTAAAAGGTTTCCGCCGTCGTTGCGGGATGAGACAAACAATTACGGCAACGGCGACAAACAAACAAACAAAAGAAAAGAAAAATGTCACGACTGAAATTGCTTATTGGTGCGGATGAAAAATAAACTGCACTCAGAATTGCGGCGAGCGTGACGAGGGAGTTCGGGCGGCCATAAGTCGGGATCGATGTTCCGTCGCTGGACTTGTCACGCGTGACGCTTGACGCCTTCGGGGGAGGGGGGGGGGGATGTAGTACTTCCGCTCGCCATTTTCTGTAAACACCATCGAGAACCTCCTCCGGTGAATAATGACTGCAGCTGTGTCAGTGTAGCAGCTCGTGTGTGTGTGTGTGTGTGTGTGTGTGTGGCCTTTTATAGTTTAGTGGGTGTGTGTGTGTCTGATTACGGTGTCCAGATAGGCCATTACCCCGCGTCACGGGCGGAGAGGCTCTAATGGACGGCAGAGGATGCAGGGGCAGGGTGGCCGGGCGGACGCCGTCCTCTCCTCGCCGGCCGCAATCAATACTGACACCTGGGAGTTTGTCCACTTCATTCACAAAACCAATAAGCCCCGTGGGACGAGACGGGCACGCTTCAATCAGGAGGAAAATACAAGGGGTGGGGGGGGGGGGGGGAGGGTGGAGGGAGGGTGGAGGGTGGGGGGGAGGTTATGGTGACATCCACTTTCAGCATGTCAAATCTATTACTGCCTTTGTTTCTTCATGTGTGAGTCTGTGAGTAAAGCCTGGATCCCCCACATGGAAAGAACCTATATGAGGATATATGTGCATATATGAAACCTATATGCATCATATATGCACATATATGCTGCATAGATGCACACATATATAGGTGCATGTATGCACACATATAGGTGCATATATGCACACATATAGGTGCGTGTATACACACATATAGGTGCATATATGCACACCTATATAGGTGCATGTATGCACACATATAGGTGCATGTATGCACACCTATATAGGTGCATATATACACACAAATAGGTGCATGTATACACACATATAGGTGCATGTATGCACACATATATAGGTGCATATATACACACATATAGGTGCATATATGCACACCTATATAGGTGCATATATACACACAAATAGGTGCATGTATACACACATATAGGTGCATGTATGCACACCTATATAGGTGCATATATACACACATATAGGTGCATATATGCACACTTATCTTAGTACTTGCCTTGATAATGTATGACAGTTGCCAAAGTGAGATATGGGATATATATATATATATATATATATATATATATATATATATATATATATATATATATGGAAATAAAGCAGTACAGGAGACCTATATGGCCTGTATATTCACATATATGCACCTCAATTTTGCTTATATGTGGCATATATACGCACATATGCAGCATATATGCAGCATATATGTGCATATATGTGCATATATGCACATACATGACAAGATATGACTCATATAGGTTCTTTCCATGTGGGATATATAAAAAGTGGAATTGTTCTGCGGGTTTGTCCGCATCTAATCAGTCAATCAATTGTGAAGAATTGACAGACCAATATATGAAAATGTCTCATTTAAACGTGTATTATCTTTATCTGCTTATTTCTATTCGCGGTCACGCGTCTGCGTCTGGATATACAGGGAAAAAACATTGGTTTGTTAACGGGGAATAAAACTCTTTACGTTTGCGCCTCATCAAATCAAATCAAATCAGATCAATCTTTATTTATATAGCACTTTTTTATACAGTGAAGTGACACAAAGTGCTTTAACAAGAATTAAAAACAGTGCAAAGATTAAATAGATGAATAAAAAGCAAATGAACACACGCACACATGCAATCAGTGATTCAAAGTTTGTTTTTTGAGTGTTGGAAACTAAATAATTGAAAAAAAATAAAAACAAAAACAATGTTGTTATGGAAACGTATGTGTTTAATCCGGTTCCAGACTTATGACACGAGTGTGTGTGTGTGTGTGTGTGTGTGTGTGTGTGTGTGTGTGTGTGTGTGTGTGTGTGTGGTAACTCCAACGAGTTACCACGTTTAGTTTTGGCTGCCTCGTGCAGTTGCAGCGCCTCCAGTGGCGACCTGTTGGAACTACTCACATAGCCACCCACTTCCAAAGCATTGTTTTAACTTTTTTTTTTAAATCACATAGACATAAAAATCTCGAACTACGAGTCTCGTTTGATTATGGACAACGAACACAGGTGCATTTTTATTGATGGCAAATGGTGGTCACACCAGATACTGACTGGTTTTCCACTTGAAATGTAGAAAAAAAATAATCGTAATGTAAAAAAGACAAAGTGACACAGAGCAGCCGTAACTTATAAAAATCATGATTTAATAAAAAATGCTTTTAATCAAGATTTTTTTTTTTTTTTTTTGCAAAACTCAAGTCAACTTATGTCTCGGCTCTTAATAGTATTGATGATTTATCATGTGGCCCTTTGAGAAAACTCATTGCCCACCCCTGTTTTAGAAAGTGAACATTTCCCAATATGACCCCTGTAAAGTGAATCAGTTCGAGATTCTACATCTGAGATATTCCTAACGGCAATATTAAGAGAAAAAAAAGTTCTGGGTTCCGGCTGTTATTTCAGACAAAGCCAGGTCTATAATCATCATATCAAGTATTTGGAAAATGTGCTTTTGCTCGTGCAGATTGCAGACGGCTTGAATCAGTTCATCTCGAACAAACATGTTCATTTCTATAATTCATTGACAAACGGTTGGAGGAGAGGCTCTCCACGAAATGACTCGAACAGCCAGGTGTGTCTGTGTATGTGTGTGTGTGTGTGTGTGTGTGTGTGTGTGTCTGCCCACACAGCAGACAGGGTGTAATCTGGCACTTTTAGCGGTCAACGCTGTAAAATACAGCTTTTGTGACGAGCCGCAGCTGTTTCATTGTCTTTACAAAAATCCACCTCAGCCGAAGTCGGTGTGAAGCGGGAGGCGGCCTCCCAACCGGACCTGGAGTCAAATCCAAAGATCCAACCATCCGCCGTCCAACCATCAAACCCTTACCGTGCAGCCATACTACTACATAAAATTAGCTGATTGCCACACACTTGTCTCGGGATCCGAAGCCTCGGCCCAAATGCTCCACAATCACATTTGATTTCTCCTGCGCGTCGCAGCGTCTGCTGGTAAATGTCAGGGGGTGACAGGCACAGGGCCTGGCCACAACAGTCCTGGCCCCAGGCCTCCATGTAGGGCTGTCACTTCCCCTCAACCACCGTACGGACTCGCCGCCGGGGGGGGGGGTGACAGCAAACAGAGAAGAGACCGGAATTGAGTGGTTTTTATATCTTTTTTTTTTTTTGCCCAGTGGGTCATTTCCGCAACAAGAAAAAAAAATAAAGAAAAAGCACATTTCCAAAAGACGAAAATAGCAAACGTTAAAGGAATAGCAGGCGACGTGAGCGGGATGATAAGATGCGACTGACGTTCTGCAGCAGATCTAATTTTTGAATAAAGTGGATGTGCGGTTTCCAGTTTTTGAGGGAAGAAGAAGTAAAAAAAAAACGTGTAGGGAGCAGTTGCCACGTCACGCAATGAACGTCTCCTTTAATCAACTCAGATTGTTTTATTTTTCTCTGACAGAGTAATTAAATCATAAAGTAATGTTTCATTGTACGTGTGTTTTTTTCTACTTTAAAAGACGCTGTCATAAAGAAAACGTGTTTAAGCAAATGGAAGAGAGCAAAAATACTGCCTTTCTTTCTTTTTCTTTCACTGAATCATCCAAAAGTGCACAGATCACAAAGCTTACATTCAGGAATTTCTCCCTTACGTGACCATTCTGTATTGTGTTTGTACTCTACACGACTTCCACTACTTCTATCGTAGAATTAAAAAAAAAAAAAAAAATTGTATCGCTTTCATTTTAACTGCATATAACAGTGTTTTTCAACCACTGCGCCGCGGCACACTGGTGTTTCCAGTTTCCAGTGACCGGTATAGTCAGGTGTGCCGTGGGAAATTATCCAATTTCACATTTTTTTCGAAAAAAACATTGTATAAATACTCTTCGCCACTAGATGGCAGCACAGAACTTTGCCGGTGAAATGTAAAGTGACAGACGTCAGTGTGGTTAATCTCCACCTCCTGCTACCATCTTGTATCAAAGTACTGTGTCAGTGACAGTGATGGAGAAGTTTTTGAAAAGGAAGAATGTGAACCAGGATCTCAGCTCTTCATCCATCAGGTCCAGGTTTCACACTGAGTAAAAATTAAAAAAAAGAAATTGGGAAATACTTTTTTTCTGTATTTATTTGATTCCTGTTAATAAAACTTTGATGAGAATGACTTTATATTGTTAATAGAGGTTACAGAGTTTCACATTTTAACATTTTCAGGTGGTGTGCCTCCAGATTTTTCCAAAGAAAAAAGTGTGCCTTGGCTCAAAAAAGGTTGAAAAACACTGGCATATAGGAGTCACTGCTACAGCCTTCGTCTCACACCAAGCACGGGTGTATGAAGCCCTCTTGTGGTCTAAACACGAGCTGGAAAAGCACTGAAATCATACAAGACTCATTTGTGCATCAGTCATTCATAAAAAGCTGAACACGATCTTAAAATGCACATTTAACATACACAACAAGTAGTAAAAATCTTTTTGTTGTTTTTTTTTTTGTCTTGTCTGGTTGGCTGAACTGTTCTTCTCGAGGAAAGTTGGAACTTAACTCAGCCCAAGAGTTTTTATAGGCAAACCAGCAAGAATATTTCCTGTCACACATATCAATGGTTGCTCTGCGTTTATGTTTCCACAAATTAAATTCATGCACACATTTACATAATTCACAGTTTATTTCATCACAAACACATCACATTAAAAGTATATTTTCAATATGTTCTTAGTAAAGTATTTGTGAAGCGTGTGTGTGTGTGTTTGCGTGTGTGTGTGCGTGCGTGTGTGTGCACGTTGGCCCTCCATCTTTATCACTTTCAGTGACACGAATGAAAACCAAACTCAGGAAATAACATCTTTGATAATTAATTTTAATAATCCGAATAAAATGAAATAGTTCTTTCTGGTTTACAGGTAGAGGGGGCACGTGAACGCAGCACCACGCGTTGTCCAATCAGAAGGCAGACGCGCGTGCGTGTTTCTCGCGCGTGTCGGCGAGAGGGGGGAAAACAGGCGAGTGCGCGTGAGCGGAGACGAGGCGACTTGACTTGGTGTGAATTCCGCTCGTGAGGAGGTAAGAGAAAGACGCACCGAGGTGTCGTCAATGTGACACGTCAAGGTTTTTGTCGGTAACGCCGGGAGCCGTCGGATGAATCTAGCGGCCGCTTAGTGGCTCGCGTCCCCGAATCTCGCGCTCCAGATTCCGGGAATTTTATATCTGTTTGCGAGCTAACGGTGGCTAAGCTAGTGTTAGCTCATCGATGCGGCCGATTGAAGGCTAGAGGCGGCCGGTCAATGTTGAACAACACAAGAGAGTGACACTGCGTCGAGGGCCTGGGGCACTTTGTTTTCATCCCCAATCGATGTAGTGTCTTTACTGTAAACCGGCTGCAATTGTATTTCGCTGTCCGTCGCCAAGGCGCTGTGGTAAGCACGTTGACTCGTCAGCTATCCCGCTAGCCTGGTGTTTCCGATCAACTGGTTTCCCTGCTAACTGGTGACCGACTTCCTTTTGGCCCTCCTGCCGCTGTTGTTGACGGCGTTTGTTAACATTTGTCTCGCCGGAGGTGCCACACTTTTGAATTGTATTGTAAAACGTAGTTAAACGGCGTTCATCGGGACAGGGAAGCTCCGGGGTTTTGTCGAGTTTAACACGGGCATCGAAAGGAAGTCGGCCACCAGTCAACAGGGAAACCAGCTAATCCGAAACACCCAAGGTTAGCTCCTGTCAAGACGTTTGGCACCGCCCATACGGGTTGAACGAACACCACTGCATGTTGACTGCTCGTCGAACGTGAACAAACGGTCCCATTTAAGCTTGTTCGAACGTGATCGGTCATTGTCACGGGCCAGGGAAACGGTATATGATGTATAAATGGACACACGCCAACTCCGCTCGTCGTTAGCCTAGCTCTCGTTTAGCATGTCAATGCGTCATCGGCCTGCGCTTGAGCAACACTCGTGTTTCTCGAGATCTGTCAAAGTTAATTAAAGTGTGCCTCCCTTCAACGCACTCGTACTTTATCTTGTGTGGGGTTTTTTTTTGTTGACAACCTTTTTTATTGCAAAATGACAGTTTCAAAGCGGGGCCCTGTAGTGGTGGACAGCATGTGTTGTTGAGGAATGTGTACAATGTCGCAGGTTCTCCTTTCACTCTGTGTTACTCAATCACCCGTTACTTTTCGTGTGTGTGTGTGTGTGTGTGTGTGTGTGTGTGTGTGTGTGTGTGTGTGTGTGTGTGTGTGTGTGTGTGTGTGTGTGTGTGTGTGTGTGTGTGTGTGTGTGTGTGTGTGTGTGTGTGTGTGTGTGTGTGTGTGTGTGTGTGAGAGAGAGTGAGTAAACTAACCAATCTTCTGCTTCTAAACAGAGGAGAGACCTAACACTTGGAACATCGAAGCCATTAAGGTAAAAAAAAAAAACAAGTTTCCTGGTTCTGATTGAAATACAAATATATAAAATGTGAGTTACTGTCATTCATGTTTGGCCAACTGAGGACTTTCTCGCATTTGGGTCGTCGCAAGTCAGTTTTTCAGCCCCTGACAACGTGTGAATAGTTGATTTGTTTCTAGAAACACAATCTTTATTGCTTCTCAACATCCTAGGATCACTCATTTCTCTAACACGGGTGTCAGAAAAGTTTCGCGAGTTACTCGGCAACATTTTGAAAGTGGCGGACGTTCACGTGCAAAACGGCAGAAACACTGAAACGGAGAACAATTCACTGTGAACATGAACAATGGCAATGTGTGTTTTTACAGTGACTCGACTATAAACCAAGCAGGTCCCTGGAGAAACTGTACCGGGAGTCATGACACTGTGGAGGAACACATTGTTGTTGTTGTCCATCTGCTGAGAACTATTTACTGCAACCGTGGCGCACATGCATATGCATTTCCAGAGCTGTTTTCAAAAACTTTAGCTTTTAGCGGCTCCGGATAGCGAAAGTCATGCGTTTTAATTTGAAAGCATTGTGTACAAAAGACAAACTTCTCTTTAAATTGTCACACCCATCATTTTGGGGTTTTTTTTAATCACTGTAAAGTACCGTGTCAAGTCACAGCAAAATAACAGTGAAAACCAAAGGCAGCATTTTGTCATAGCATCCCACACAGTTTGCACTGAACCGTCACATTCTAGTCCTTTTTTTTTTTTTTTTTGGCGCCACGGCTCTAAAGTGTCATTGACGACGACATTGCTCATCTCGCTCACGAGCTCCTTCCAGAGCGATGTGGGATAGAGTCCGAGGGATTGCCGACACCTGCGCGGGCAAAGGAGGAACTGAATGCATCACCGAGTGGCGTTTTGACTTGCGATTACTAGATTTCCAGTCATTACCTGTTGGATTACACGTTTAAGAAGAATGTGGTTGTATAGCGTTACGCCCACATCTGCATGCAGATGAAGTAATCCACATAAATCTAGCTTTTATTTCCCCGCCTGGAAGTTTTTAGCCGTTTCTTGTTTGGAAATACTGAGTTGTTTGTTTTTTTTAACGTACTGTTTTGTTTGCCTGATGTCGTGTTATTACTGTTCAATAAGGTGGAGTCGACGGTACATTACAGGTTTTTCTCCTCTCGAAATTCTGCGGATTTGTGACACAAACACACCCTTAACGTTCGACGTGTGTTTCTTTGGTGCAGGGAAACGCGGGATGCAAGATCCAGTTGGACAGGGGGAAAGACCTGTCAGCTTCCACACCATGGAAAGGTCGGTACGACGAGTAAACGACACGTCTCCCATTCAGGGAATTAGTGGATCGGTAACAATGCCTCGTTCACATCAGTTTCACTCTGAATCAAACTCGTCACGCTTTTTTTTTTTTTTTTCAAAGCGTTTGACGTTGAGATGGGTGGAAAAAGTTAGAATCAGTGATATTTTTTTTTCCATTGATTGAATTTTCCCCCTTTGACATCATAACACTTGTATTTCTACTCCCATGTAGAGATTTTTTTTTCTTTTTTAAGATTACAGACGGGATTTCTGTTGTCTTTATGAGACTCCAGTAAAAAGCTTTCGTTGCCTCTAGGCAGGGGTGTTAAACATCAGGATTTGTTAAACAAATGGTTACCACTGATTTTCACCACTTCCTGGCGCTATTGACTCTCGACTTCCAGGACGACCGCAGTGTCAACAGCTCCTCACCGTTATGTCCTCACGCTCCTGCCGCCCAATGTCAACTTTGACTTGACGCCTGTTTCGCTGAGCGCTCAAGTTATGACAACAGTAGTCGCTCTCTCCAGATCTGGTTTCATTTCAACGTCTGATTACGTTTCCACATCGAATTCATGCAACATCATCTCAGAACGGTTGGATGTACTGGCCAAACGAATAGATTTTTAGAAAACTTTTACACTCGTGCAAACAAATGTTCACCGTTTCTGCTCAGGCACAGATTTTTTATTTTATTTTTTTCCTATCAAAACCAAATTTAGTGTCTTGAACCATTTTGTCGTTGATTCCCAACAAAGACTTCTCCTTCCCCGTTACCTCAGGAGTACGATTCCTCTGGATTTGTTAGTTTCACTGTTAAAGGACCCATATCTGGCTACATTTCACCCGATGCTCATGTGGGATAATAATGTAGGCCATGCAGTATACGACACGCAAAACTTGTGAAATTCTAGCTATTTCTTGGATTGAGCCGACGTCACCTCTCACGAAACGGGTGGTTCTCATCTCCTCTGCCTCCTCCCACCCCCTCGGGTGACGTAGCCAGCAGCTCGTAGTTGTAGTAATGTACTTGCAGATCCCGGCGCCTCGTTAGCGTCTTTTATTGTGCTAATAGCAGCAGGTTTCAAGATGAGTTTCTGAGTAAGTCCAGTTTCAAAGCACCCGTAGTTCTGGAAGCAGTCTTTGGTGACGTGTCGCTAGCAGACAAACGCATTCTTTGCGTAAAAGAAAAAAAAAAGTCCAGCCCCATTCGCCAAATAGTGTGGACACGTACCTACAGCCGAAAACACATTTTCTCCAAGTGGATATGATGGTGAAAACTGTTATCGACAGCAACAAAAACAGCAGCATAGACCGAGATAGCGGCAGAGAAGTGTCTTGTTTTGGTTTCTCCGCATGTCAATCTTCCTGGAGGCGGGGCTTCTCCAGCCCGGTGGTGCCCCGCCAGTTAGAACAGAGAAACATCGCCGTGAACTCAAGCTTGAGGGAATCAATGAAAAAAAAAAAAAAACACTTAAAAGCCCCAAATAGTACTTTTATGACGTTTAAAGCACAGAAAAGTGGATTTTAGTATAACATGGGACCTTTTCAATGAGTGTTCACATGACGGCCGTGCTCGTGTCCTCCTGCAGCATGCTGCCCAAGGCGGTGAAGAGGCGAGTCCACGCCTTGAAAAGGCTACAGGTGCAGTGCGCCAACATCGAGGCCAAGTTCTACGAGGAGGTCCACGAGCTGGAGCGGAAGTACGCCGCCCTCTATCAGCCGCTGTTTGACAAGGTGCGCCAGACGTTTCCTCTCCGTTCAGCTCGCGCCGCGTTTTTTCTATAACATGCAGACCAAATGTGTATTTTAAGAAGGGGGGGGGGGGAACCAGGCTTTGTGGCTTTCTGCTGCACCGACTGCTGCTCGTGTGTCTCTCTGGCCGCACGAGGTCGGCGGGGGCGTGGCCTCGGTGCTAAATCGAAATCTACCTCGACGAGTAGCCGGCGGTTCCTTTTGTCCGTCGAGGCTATTTCCAGATTTAGTGACAAGAACTCCGCCATTCTTAATCGCCGCGCAGAGTGACGGCTGTAATCCCGCTGCACCTGTTGGTGTGTGTGTGTGTGTGTGTGTGTGCGCGTGTGTGTGTGTGTGCGTGTGCGCGTGTGTGTGTGTGCGCGTCGCTGAAGTTAATTCAGCCTCAGCAGTGAATATTTACACATACAGTTTCACTTCTCCTGTTCCTTAACCCTTCTCTAGATTAAACACCATTTCTTAAATGTATTTATTTATTTATTTATTTATTTTTGTCGCCAAGAGACGAGAAATCACCACGGGAACGGTGGAGCCCACAGACGAGGAGTGCGAGTGGCAAAGCGACCGAGAGGAGGAGCTCGCTGTAAGTACAACATATGACAGGAAACGAACCTATAAAAGGAAAAAAAAAAATTATAATGCAAAGTGGTGCTTTGTGTTACCGGGGAAACGAATGGAATAGGAAGAGAACGCTTCATTTGTCATCATATGAGTGATATGATGAAATTGCAGGTGCTGCTCCCTTTGGCATCAAATACATGCAATTGCCTCAGAGTTATTAGTTTTTGTCATTTAGAATACGTCAAAAATACAAACTAGTATGCATTATGGAAATGTCTTTTTTTTTTTTTTTTTATGACTACAACCTCATCATGAAGCCGATTTTACTGAAACACTTGTTTAAAAAAAAAAAAAAAAAGACCCACCAAAAAACTTCTCCTATAACTGGTGCATTATGGGAAGCAGCCATGGGAACTCGTAAGCCACGCCCCCTCGCAGGCGGCGTTTAAACTTTTCAACTGCTCACCTAACTTCCCGCCACAGAAATTCACATCGCCGAATTGTTTCAATAATAAAAACCTCGTCGGTCCGGTTTTAATTGCAAGGAGCTGACGGATCTGGGTGGTGCGTTCAGGTGAATCCCGTAAATCTGGCATCTGACGTGTTAACCACCCGCTGGGCTCGTATGGCATCAAGGCTACAAGCTAAATACGATTAAAATGTTTTAGTCGGACTCAACCGTAACCGTTTTCTTCAGACGCACACATAAAAGCAACGCGTTGTGAAAAACGGGTCATACTCGTGCTGGCAATAATAGAATCTGGGCTTCATTACAAATTGCGACGAATTCACAAGGAGCGTGCGTTTCTCACTCTCCGCAGGAGGAGGTAAAAGAAAAGGCGACTATTGAGGACGCAAAGAAAGAGGAAGCCACGCCAGAGGAGGACCCTAAAGGCATCCCCGAGTTCTGGCTCACCATATTTAAAAGTGTGGACATGCTCAGCGACATGCTGCAGGTACCTTCTCTCGCCCACTCCCCACCACAACCCGTCCTCCCCCCCCGTCCCCCCTTTAACTCTTCAACCCGACCTTTGACCTCCCGGCAGGAACACGACGAGCCCATCCTGAAGCACCTGAAAGACATTCAAGTCAAGTTCTCCGAGCCGGGACAGCCCATGGTAAGTCGAGAGTTGTGACGCGAAAACGGACCCTCGGGTCAAACTCGCCGTTGACGATCCCGGTCGTTCCCTCCCGCAGAGCTTCACGTTAGAGTTTCACTTTGAGCCCAACGGCTACTTCAACAACGCCGTCCTCACTAAAGTGTATAAGATGAAGTCGGAGCCCGACGCCTCGGATCCGTTCTCCTTCGAGGGCCCGGAGATCATCGACTACGAGGGGTGAGTCGCCTTCTCGTCGGACCGCCTTGCACCTCCTCCTCCTCGCCAACGCGGGTGTTTTTAACGCTGCCCCGCCTCCCGTCCTCCAGCTGTCCGATAGACTGGCACAAGGGCAAAGACGTGACAGTGAAAACTATTAAGAAGAAGCAGAAGCATAAAGGCCGTGGCACCGTGCGCACCGTCACCAAACAGGTCCCCAACGACTCTTTCTTCAACTTCTTTAACCCCGTCAAAGGTGAGGACACAAAGACACTGTCGTCTCTGCATATATACACACAAGTATTCCAGATTTGTAGCCTCCAATATATGAAGCTTTGAGAGAAAGCGAGTTTAGGCAGGACGTGGTGTGTCATGCACTGACTTGAAATGTCCAGCAGGGGGCACCAGACTCCCTCTCACTGTCAAATACTCTCCACCTCATATTTTCCTCTTCTAATGTTTCCACATTTTGCTTCGGGTGCTACTAAAATTCATGGAAAAGTATAGATGAATCATATATATTGAAAGTTTTCAAGAACAATATGTTTTTTTTTAAGTATTAAGATGAAGTTTTGTTTGAATTTGGGTGTGACGTTGGGATATAATAGGATATATTGTACAAATTTTATGTGAAATGCATCTTAAATTGATTTAAATTAATGTCCAAATCAGTTTCTTTCAACTTCTTGTGGTTAAATGGGTCGCTGTGGGTTTATTCCAGCAACGAACCCAAACTTTTAGTCTATTTATTGGCCAAAGAAGCACAACCGGGGGGGGTTGAACTATAAACCCTATTAAGATAATTGTGAAAACATTCAGAGAAAGTTGCTGTGGCCCCTGAACTAAAGCGATTTTTAGCCCTTCTGATCTAAGAAATTTCAATCTTTGCGGTTTTGCTGTTTGTTTTTTTCTTTTTTCATTTGTACGGACACAAGATGAGTAATCTGGTGGCGGTTGAGTTAAACCAGAGCGGTTGAAAGGAATCTTTTAACCTCAGCTCCCTCCGTTAACCTGAATTCGGTGACTGGGTCGTCTTTCCGGTTCAGATTGGGGAGAAGTTGGTCTGAATGGCTGAGTAAATGGTGTGTGTGTTTGTGTGTGTGTTCAGGTGTGCCGTTAGTGAGTAACACACACACACACACACACACACACACACACGGCTGCTCTTGCGTAAAGATCCTGCAACTCAACCCTGTTTGATTATGATGAAAAATCAACATCGCCACCGTTTTACAAACACCTGGATGATTCTCTGCTCGTCGGCAGAGACGTTGCAGGAAGTTTTATATTGTGTGTGTGTGTCTCTGTGTGTGTGTGACTCATATTACGCAATCCTCATAAGAATGCTCCTGGGATGATCGGCCGGTCGACAATGAACTCCACCAAAGCGATTTCCCAACGAAATTCAGATTCTACCGACGTGTGTCTGGAAATTAGCCGACTCGGGAAAATGAGTCACTTTCCAGAAGGCCGTCGGCCGATAATCTCTCGTTTCCTCCGAGCAACTGACTCGTGGCGTCATCGGGTGACGAACTTCGAGGGGATGTCGGATATCTCGAGTTATTTCTTATTGAATCTTAAGAAAACGTCAAGCTGGAAGCTGTTTTTCCCCACAAAAAAAAAAAAATGTTCTCTTCTGCTTCACAGCTTCACCGGATGGAGAAATGGTGAGTAGAAACTGAAGTCGGTTTTTTTTTTTGATGGGGTCGGAGCGGCGAGCGCGTTGACGAGCCGCTCTGCTGTGGCGTTGACAGGACGAAGACTCGGAGTTCACGCTCGCCACAGACTTTGAGATCGGACACTTCTTCCGCGAGAGAATAGTTCCCAGAGCCGTGCTGTATTTCACCGGGGAGGCGCTGGAGGACGACGAGAGCGTGAGTGTCACACACACACACACACACACACACATCCACAGGCCCAATCCCAATTCAATTTTGTACCCCTACCCCTTAGCCCTCCGCCTGTCCCTTAGCCCTCCGCCTGTCCCTTAGCCCTCCGCCTGTCCCTTAGCCCTCCGCCTACCCCTTACCACTCCGCCTACCCCTTACCACTCCGCCTACCCCTTACCACTCCGCCTACCCCTTACCACTCCGCCTACCCCTTACCACTCCGCCTACCCCTTAGCCCTCCGCCTACCCCTTAGCCCTCCGCCTACCCCTTAGCCCTCCGCCTACCCCTTAGCCCTCCGCCTCCAAAACGAGGGCAAAAGGATAAAAGTTTCAGCCCTTAGATTTGGGCCCCCCCTCCTCTCGCCCCGTCTCACAGTTATGACATCATAACCCGGAGCCGTTCCATCAGCAGAGCTGAGCCACGGATGTTTGTTGATTTTCCAGCAGGAGCGTCGTCACGCCGTCCCAAATTCAACGTGTTGCAGCAGCTTGGCTGCTTTGTTTCGTTTTCCACCTTTCCCCCACCAAGGAGAAGAAATAGACGGAGACGTGGATTACTTCAGTTTTTTTGCGCCGAATTTGGACTTCAGAAATATTTCCTCATTCACCATGTGAAAGCGGAGGAGCTTCCTTGTTTGCTCGGGGGTCCCTGTTTTCAAAACACCCATATTAGAAGACTTTGGAACTCTACAGTGTAATAATAAAATGTTATAAACGCGGCCTCTACCAAACAAACACACACGGAAGCTACGTACGGCAGCGCTACTGCCGTTCTTACTGGTATAAAACACAACAGGTTTATAGAACTTTAGAAGCGTATATATGTGAAATGCGAGTCCTTCGGAGCCATGTCCTCATACCCCTCTGTTTAAAGTGTGCATCTGTAAACACTCCGCTTGGAGGGGTGAATAGCCCTTTGCCTCACCCCTCAGACCCTCGTGAACGCGCAATTCAAAGGGGTAAGATGTAGGGCTAAGGGGTAGAATTGGGATTGGCACACACACACACGGCATTTCATTATATAAAAAAAAAGCCACTCTGACGGTTTTAATTCTTTCTTTTTATTTGTTTATTTATTTGTAGTTTGAAGAGGAGGAGCTAGAAGAAGGAGACGAAGAGGTTTGTGAAACGACGTTCATCTTAAGTGTTGCCGTTCAACAACAGAACTTTTAAATTTCCATCTGTTGTGTTCCAGGAACAAGATGAGGAGGGCGACGACGACGACGACGAGGAACAATTTGACCCCAAGGTCAGTTCTGTTTAGTTTGTAAGACTTTTTTTTTTCTTTTTTTTTTTTTTTACTGCTTGTATCCACACAACAAAACGCCATGACACTATTGTGACAGTGCGACAATGCCGCGAGTGAAAACGCACCGTTTTTGGAAACTTTTTACCACGGCGGCAGTTTGAAAATGTCGTTTTTCATGTTTCGGCCACTGGGGGGTGCTGTTGTCGAAACCACGTTCAGCGGCTCCAGTCGTGGAAACTAGACTCTTAAAATGCAATTTTTTTATTTAAGGTTATTTGTTATATTGAACGACGGGGTGGGGGTGGGGGGGACGTGTCGCCATGGAAACACTGTTGTTCTTAAGCCTTTAGGAACGAGAGTCGGCTAAAATCCCCAAGTCCTTCGTTTCATTAACTGTTTAATTGATCCCACATGAATGAATGAAAAACAGAAAATAGAGACGTAAAAGACGTCCCGCTCTCGCCTCTCAACTCATTTAATGGCCGTTATTACATATTTATCATTTCTACCATATTTAAAACTCGCCACCGACACGTCGTCTCGTTGGACTCGCGTCTTTGTCTCGCCCTCGTTTTTTTTTTGTTTTTTTTTAATCCTCAACACTCCCGATTGCGTAACGGCAGATAAAGAAGGAGTCATTCATGTGTGGATTAACTGATGATTTCTTTTTTTTTTTGTCTCGCGCTGCGTTTGTGAGCTATTCCAGTCGAATTATGCGCCGTGAGCGCTTTTCCCGGCGCGACAGAGCCGCTTTGTGTCCCCGACTCGCTCTTGTCCTCAATATGTTTCTCTGTCGCCCCCCCGACCCCCCCCCCCCCTTCCCCGGCGGCTGTTATTGGTTTTTGACTGGTTCGCCGGCCGACGACGGCGTTTCTGTGCGCTCACTGCTAAAATTAAACTCACCATGCCGTTGTGTGTTTCCCCCCCCAGGAGTAATCAAACATTCTCACCCGTGTGTTTCTAGGTAAGGGAGATTCTTAGGGGGGGGGGGGGGGGTTAATACGTCTCGTCTGACCCGAGTAGCTTTGGTTTCTCTTCCTTCTATTCCTTTCTTTTCTTTTCATCCTGGATTCTCCTGATAGTCTGCAGCCTTAACCCCCCCCACCCCCCCCCACCCCTTTTAAAACTCACATCTTGGGTAGACGTGGCTTCTCTTCTTCGTCTCCCATCTTTGTTTCCTGCCGTTCAGTCACATCCCAGGTTTCTAACATCGCTCCCTTTTTAAAATTTTACTTTTTCTTGATTTATCGGGTTTTCTTCCCTCTTATTTGCTCTTTAGCCTCTCGCTTCTCTTCTTAGCTGCTCGTAACTCGTCCACTGGTTTAACTTGACTTAACCAGAGTTTTTTTTATTTCTTCTTGTTCCTCCCCCCTCCTCCCCCCCACCCCCACTCCCTCCCTAAATCCCACAGAAAGACCAGCCTCAGCCTGCTGAATGCAAACAGCAGTAACCATGGTAACCAGGGGAGGCGGAGACCCCGCCGTCCGTCCACTCACCGCCCGGCGAGCTCCTCCGCCCTTTTTACAAACTCCTCCTCCCGACGCAATAGAGCGCAAAGCCACACTTTGCGTTTTTACTCTGTGCATGACTTCTTTTCTTTGCGTCGTGCGCCCCAACCTCCCCCCCTACAACCCCCCCGTCCCCCCTTACAACCCCCCCAAACACACACAATCGTTTATTTTTGGCTTCATTCAAACTCCCCAAAGCAGGAATTGATCTGGATTAATTGACCCCGTGGCGCCACGTTAGGGCCCGCCGCCGCCGCCGCCGCCGTCGTCGTCTTCTGAGGCGAAGGTGGAGGAAGTCACTGCCAAAACGCCGAAGGTTCGTCACAGGAGAGGAACGGCTCCCAAACTTTGAAGTCTTCATCAAATAAGTCCGTTACTCAGGGTTTTTTATTGCCAACAAGAGAAGTGTGAGTTTACCAGGAAACTGCTGAACAAGTTCGATTTAAATCTTTCACTTAGGGTTGTTTTTTGTTTTTTTTAACAACACAATGTTTGTTTTGTTTGTTTTAATTGTTCATTGTCAGGTCGTTGGACTATTTATTCTGGTGTCATGCAGCTGTATGCAGTGGTGCATTAAGGGCCCGGCCACATTTACAAGGCTCAAGCTTGGATATATATATATATATATATATATATGTATGTATGAATAAATAAATAAACTGCCAATCCAAGACGTCCAGTGGCAGTAGATTTAAAGAAGCATTTAAACTCTTGAGTGGAAAACGAAATCAGACCACAAGGAAGTGGCGATTACCTCAAAATAGTTGTTCTTTCGTCGTCGTGCCCTTTGCCCCCTCCCACCCAGCGAGGACGAAGAGAATTTACTACGATGTGACACTGGAACGAATGTCTCTCCCTCCTCCGTCTTTAACGACGCGTTTCGGCCGATCTCTGTTTCAGAATCTCAAAAACGGCGTTCAGCGACGGGAGGAAGTGTAAAAGAAGCCAAAACGAGACACGCCGTCCTTTTTTCTTTTTTATATATATAAATATATATATAAAACCGTTTTGCCAACTGTCACTTATTAACACAATGTAATCTAATTCAGCGTTTAGAGTTGTATAAGAATATCGAAGTATTTCTGTTATTATTGTCTATAAAGATTCAGTAGAACGTCGTGGAAGAGGGTGCCACTGTATTTTCTATATTCCCCCATTTGGATCTCGCCTGCAGCGAAACAAACCCCCCCCCCTCCCCCGCCCCCGCCCGCCGCCCGACTCCCTTTTTAAAAAGAACGATTGTCGATCTCGTCAAGACGGATCTCTTGAGCCGCGGTCCGCCCCCCTCCCCCCCCAGATCCACTGCGTCGTCGGACCGCGGCGCTAGCAAAATGGCCTTAACCGGTTCTTAAATCACAATTTGTTACTTGCGCAATGTTTCTTTTCAATTTGTACAGAGTTAGTTAAAAAATATTCTATTAAAGTTGTGCAACATGGGAATGTACCTCTTTGTGTGTTTTTTTTTTTTTGATATCAAGTTCTTCTGATGGCGACTTTACAGGCTGGTTTTTGAATTTTAAGCGTTAAAAGAAATGTTTTTTTTCCATACGACCTATAAGGGTCAAAACTGGTTTACCGTCACCAGTCTGGCTTTTTGGTGAGCGATGCCAGGCGTCGCGTTCCTTCCTCGGTGGAATGCACGTCGCCGTTTGAAGGGGGGGGGGCGTCGGGTGATATTTAGCACGCGATGGGCAGACGGGTTCTCAACGGAAGGAAGGAATGAAGGACGGACGTCTTCTCTGCATCACGAAACACCACGGTCACTTCCCCGTCCGTCCAGGCGAGGCCAACGTATGTCTGGAATTCTGTCTTGACGGATAAAGAAAACAGACTGAACCCTTGGCAGTGAGGTTTCTGGTGGGTGTTGTCATGGCAACCCCTTGGTTTTTTTTCCCTCTTTACACCTACGTGACGTGAGGCGGCGAGGAAACAAGAATTGGTCGCTGGCGGAACGCGTTGAAACGACGCTGATGATACCCCAGTGTTTTGGGGGGATTTTTTTTTTGTTTGTTTTTTTTGCTCCCGGTAGAGTCGGGAACAAGACGCCATTCATGGCGAGGCCGAGGCGTGGGGGTTTTCAGGATCGCTTCCCCGTAAAACAAAGAGTCCGGTTGTGTCCCGGGAGCCTGTTTCTGCGTTTCTGCAGAGACTCGCGACCAGGAAACACGTGAAGCAGGGTTTTTAATGAAGCATTTGCCCGCTTATAGTTCGCTGTGGGAATTAATATTTAATGTATGATATGGAAGTAAAACTGTGCCATCAGATTCTGAATTCGAATTTCTAACTCGGAAGTTTTTTTTACCATTGAAATCAGACTGAATGTTAAAAGCTGTTGAATTTCAAGTACGTATCTTTTTTTTTTCAATATGGAAAAATATTCAGTGTAAAAATTCAATGTCTAAAAATTCAGCTGCAAAAAAATTCTACCGCGAAAAAAATTCAGCCGCAAAAACAAATTCAGCCGCGAAAACAAATTCAGCTGTAAAAAAATTCAACCGTAAAAGAAATTCAGCTGCAAAAAAAATTCAGCCGCAAAAACAAAACGGGAGAAAGCATCACGGTGTCTCGTTTTTTTGGTTGTTTTTTTTTTTTTTATTTACATGCGTGAGAACGAAGCCTGATGAAGAGGAAGAGGAAAGTCTTCATCGGGTTCCAAGTCTTTGATCTGATGAAACAAAGACTTTCATGTTCCCGCCGCATTAATTAAATCAAAATCAACGCTATGCGAGTTATTCTGAAGTGGCTGGAGGCCATAAAGCCTGGAAGGCTACAGGTCGGAGTTCATGTTTACTTTGGAGGGCAGATCATCAACCATGGGGGGGGAGGGGGGGGGGTCGACTCCTACAGCCAATCAGAGCAGCACACCTGTGATTTATGAATGGGTGAAAGAGTGAAGTGTGAACTGGGGCGCGGCCACGTTTAACCGGAATTCCCGTCAGAGAGGCGGTCGGTCGGACCGGAGGTGCAGGAGGAGCTGTTTTCTTTTTTTTTTTCTTCCCAGTGAAGTTGCCAAGTCAAAAAGGGGGCGGGGCCTCAACCCTGAAGTCACGCTCACATTCACGGTTAAACGCTCGCAAACTATTCAGGCTATTTGAGGTGAAGTGTTGGAAGTGAAGTTTTGGAATTCCTGAGAGCGGAAGTGAACCGGCGATGGGTTTGGTTGTCAAGCGGAAAAAAAAACTTTGGTTGTGGCCGTCGGTTCACAGCAGGTAACTGAAGGTGCAACTTTTTGAAAAAATGCTCAAAATGTATTGTTTTGTACCTTTATGACCAAAAGAGCTTTTTATTTTCAATGACTTTCCACCAAATCAAAATAAACAAAACAGCCTTTAAAATGAGGCGAACATACCTCTTAAAGTTTTTCTTTTTTTTAAATATAGTTTTGATCCAAAAACGGTATATTAGAGTATATATATATGAGGTT
Source organism: Blennius ocellaris (assembly GCF_963422515.1). NCBI lineage: Eukaryota > Metazoa > Chordata > Actinopteri > Blenniiformes > Blenniidae > Blennius > Blennius ocellaris. The sequence continues at coordinate 27,419,638 of NC_137660.1, read as the reverse complement.
TCAGTTCCTATTCAGGATTACCTGCTGTTATTGCACCTGATTTCACCAGTTTCACCCTTTATTTCACACTTTTATTGAATTTTTTTAGACTTTTTTTTAATTTTAGCTATTTTAACCATTGAAAACAGTTTTACATGTTAGGATTTTTTTTCCAACTTTTATGCAATTTCCAGCTTCTTTTTTTTCTTTTATAAATTCTAGTCAGTATAGGAGTTTTTGTCCCCACTTTTGATATGGTTTTACCTCTTTTTCCGACTTCCACTTGTGTCTATTTTATAGATCTTTTCAGCCAAGAGATAAGAGTCTTTGTGTAATTGAGCTAAAAAAAATAAAATAAAAAATGCGCTAAAATGTTTTTAAGTACGTTTTATTGTTAATGTTTGACGACGGCACCAACTAGAGGCGCAACAGCAAAACGACACTTTTTTTTTTTTTTTTAGCATTTCAGCGTAAACGGACGTCGTTTTCAAAATGTTGACGTGTAAACGCAGAACTTTTATGAAGCAAAAACATGAAGATGCGGTTTTTATTTGTGTTGGGTTTTTTTCTGTAAAAGTTGTATAAACGCAGAACTTTAAAAAAAAATGAAAACAAGGCTTTTTCTCTTGAAATGAACTGTTAAGACAGAATTTTTGTATTTTTTTTTATAGAAACAAGGAGGTGGAAACTGTTCATTTTCTCTTGAAACTTGGAAACGCTGACATTTTTTTTAAACAAAAACATGAAAATGAGGCTTTTTATCTTGAAACGATTTGTAAAGACAGATTTTTTTTTTTTTTTTTTTTTTTAGAAACAACGAGGTGGAAACTTCGTTTTCTCTTGAAACGTGGAAACAGAATTTTATTTATTTATTTATTTATTTATTTTAGAAACAAGGTGGTAGAAACTGTTCGTTTTCTCTTGAAACGATGTGTAAACACAGGACTTTTTTTTAAAGTTTTTTTTATAAACAAGGAGGTGGAAACTGTTCGTTTTCTCTTGAAATGTGGAAAAACTGAATTTTTTTTTTTTTTTTGAAGCAAGGTGGTAGAAACTGTTAATTTTCTCTTGAAACGTAGAAACACTGAACTTCTTTTTGCAACAAAAACATGAAAACGAGGCTTTTCCTCTTGAAACGATGTGTAAACACAGGACTTTTTTTTTTTTTTTTTAGAAACAAGGTGGTAGAAACTGTTCGTTTTCTATTGAAATGTGGGAACACAGAATTATTATTTTTTTTTTTTAGAAACAAGGAGATGGAAACTTCGTTTTCTCTTGAAATGTGGAAACACAGGACTTTTTTAAAGTTTTTTTTAGAAACAAGGTGGTAGAAACTGTTCGTTTTCTCTTGAAATGTGGAAACACAGAATTTTTTTTTTTTTTTTTTGAAACAAGGAGATGGAAACTTCGTTTTCTCTTGAAATGTGGAAACACAGGACTTTTTTAAAGTTTTTTTTAGAAACAAGGAGGTGGAAACTGTTCATTTTCTCTCGAAACGTGGAAACGCTGAACTTTTTTTTGCAACAAAAACATGAAAATGTTTTTTCTCTTGAAACACTGAAACTGACTTGAAACGAAGACGTGGAAACGAAGAAGTTTCCCAAACAAAAACGATGCGTTTTCTCCTGAAAGTGATGGAATTCTAGTCCGACTGAGCTTCGTATGAATCCTAATATTTTCTCTCTATATATATATAAAATAGTTTAGAGCATGAACATATTTGAAAGGATTTAACAACATGAACTATCCAGTCACTTCCTCCTCCGGCCTTTACGTAACATCTGTCATGGCGGCGTCTCCTCGGTGTTCCTGCAGTGAATCACAGGTCGGAGTCGGGGAGCACAAAGGCCGAAATCAAAAAAACAAAACAAAAAAAAAAACAAGGGTTTAACAGCCTAAAAGACCAGCTCCCTCTGCAGATTAGTTCTCCCTCCATGGAAAGACTGGCGGTTTACCGCGTTAAGCCGCGGGGGGGTTGGAGCTATGCAGGCGGCCAAGTGAATGCCACATTCCTGGCAGGGTGAAGGATCGCAGACCTGCATACCTGCCGTTCGCCGGCGGCAACGACAAATCTTCGCTCTGACCTCCGACGTCACGTTTTAAAAGCCGAGTCGGTTCCCACCGGCTTCCGACTCGGGGACGCGGCGCCCGGCGGCGGGCGTTGCACCGCGGCACGTGTGGCGTTTGGGACGTTTTTGGTTTTTATTTTTTTTTTGTGACGTTTTGCTTTAAGCACCAGTGGCACTTGTAGCTTTTGGGGCCCAGTTCCTTCGGGTTCCGTGGGTTCCTCCTGCAGCAGTGTGTGTGTGTGTGTGTGTGTGTCTCTGAGTGTGTGTGTGTATAAACGACGGCCCTCCATCAGCCATTTGTTCTTTTTCCCACGCTGCTACTGCCAGCGTGGCCGCAGACACACGCACACAGGGCTTATCAGAACAATGCCTCAAATAGCTCCGGAGTCTCATCACAAGGGCATGTCACCAAAGAGCAAGAGGATGTGTGTGTGTGTGTGTGTGTGTGATATGTGTGTGTGTGTGTGTGTGTGTGTGTGTGTGTGTGTGTGTGTCGGCGAGCGGCACGCCAAAGTCGTCAACTTGTCACAGTATGCAGCTGTTACCTGCCGGCTCTGCTGTATTTGTCAGCAGCTCATCACACGCCCATTGTTAGACTGACTAAGTTTAGTTTATTGTCCCGGTGGGGGTATTTATTTATTTATTTATTTATTTATTGTTCACGATCAGGGAAACAAACACCTTCAGCCTGACACCTATTTTACCTGCGCTGGATAAACAACCACGACGGCGCTTCTCGCCTCTGATTGAATGTTTTCCACCGGAAAGAAACCAGGTTCTAGTTCAGGACCGGTTCTTGAATGAGCTCCGCTAGGAGAAACGGTTCTTTTTCCCCCGACTCGTTCCCGGAACCAGGAGACGGACTGGATTCGTGGGTTTGGTTTCGCTCCATCAAGTCGTCAATCTTTTTTTTTTTTTTTTTTTTCAACATCTCAGCATTACATCGTGAATTTCTGCTCCTTTCGCTTTATTCCTGGACGCGTCTCAATCGAGCGCCGCAGCAGCCGGCGATAGCCGTTTCCACGGCAACCCACGTAAACACACGCCGATTAAAGTTCTCTTTCACGTGAAGTCATTAAAAGGCTCATTTTATGGGTTGAAAAATTAATTTACAGTAGTTTGTAGTTTGTTTTTTAGTTGCTGAGGAACCAAAAGTGCCGCATCGTGATGAAGTTCTGTTAGAAAATATGAATGGAGCGTCTCCAGAACACGAAACAAGACATGTTAGACACGTACAAATACAAAAAACACGACAGAGAAAGCTATTTGGTAGTTTGCTATTTTTTTATTAAAAAAAAAATTAAGGTGCCACATGTTTCTGTTGCGTTGTGGTGAATTTGTAAGTATTTTCTCTATTGTAAGTGGGGTTTTTTTGTATTTGTATTTTAACTATTTGATAGTTTTTTTGTATTTGTAAGTATTTTGTCTATTTGATAGTTTTTTTTGTATTTGTAAGCATTTTCTTTATTTGTAAGTGTTTTATTTTGTATTCGTAAGTATTTTCTTTATTTGTAAGTGGGTTTTTTTGTATTTCTAAGTATTTTCTCTATTTGTAAGTGTTTTTTTTTAAATTTGTAAGTACTTTCTCTCTTTGATAGTTTTTTTCCATTTGTAAGTATTTTCTACATTTGTAAGTGTTTTTTTTTTTTTTTTTTTTGCGTGTGTTTATTCTGAAGTTTGTAGTTTTTTGCACTTCCAGGCCACCGTAGTAAATTTCCTCTCGCGACCAATAGAATCGTAAACCAGCAAGATAGAATAGAATAGCGAGAAATTTGCTATTCTATTTCATTTAGTAAATAGAGTTAGTGGCTGTTATATGACATCCACCCATCTGACAGCGACCATCTCAACACACACACACACACACACACACACACACACACACACAAAGACAAACAATCACAGTCAAACCTTCGCGCCCTGAATAGTCACATCGCGACCTAACAAGCATGTCTTTGGACTGCAGGGAGGGAAACCGGAGCTTCCTGGGAAAACCCCTGCAGGCACAAGGAAACATGCAGAAAAAAAAAAAAAGAAAAGAAAAAGACTGAAGGTGAACTCAGGTGCACCACATGTTGCTCCTGCTCATTCATGACATGTCATTATACTCTATTTAGGAGTTGTTTTGGTTGTTTTGAAGCATTTATACAACTCATTTCAGCCTCTTTGATCTAATTTAGTTCCAAAATAGAAAAGCCTGACTGCGCCTTAATAACCTCTAAATTGAAAATTTCAGTTTTTCTCTGTTGTGGTGTTGAACATTTCACGGGTGGGGTTTTTTTTTTTTTTGCAACGTTTTTTTCACTCCAATCTCAACATAAAGCCGATTTTAATGATTGTTTCTGGTGCAAAAATGAGTGAAATGTCCAAAAGAAACTTCGATAACCTTTGCATCTTGCACATTTTGTATGCATGTCATTATATATATGGTTATGTGTTCACACGGTAACGTTTTAAGTATTTCATCTCGGGTTGTTTTTCATTCTGTGTTTTTATTGCTGACCTTGTAGTTTTCACGTTGTACCACTAGTGGGTGCTGTTGGTAGTTTTTGTACTCAAGCCACACACACACATACATAAACATCAACAACGGGAGTCACACGGACAATCGAGTGGACAGACGACGAAGCTGTATTGTTATTGCGGTTGACTGTCAAAATAAAAGCACCAAGTCCCAGGAGAAAATGGACTGGGAGTCACGGCATTCACTTTTCTTATTGTTTGTCCACCGAGCATGCGCAGAAAAACTACATAACTGCGGCCGTTTCCATGGAGACGAAGCGTTTTCCAAAAGTTCCACCTCGGGAGCCATTTTCAAAAAGTTGCGTTCGCCGAAAACGTTGCGTTTTCACCTCAGACTCCACAGAAGCGCCTCAAGACTTTGGCATCGACTGCGGCGTCATCTTAAAACCGACATTCAAGGATTATAAACTTCTACAGATACACAAACCGTTTAATTCAGAGTCGCGTGTTAAGTAACCAGTTACACGTTCAGGTTAGCGTTAGCCTGGGGAAGTTTGCGTTGTGACTGACTCGCGGCCCAGATCTCCTGCGTTGTGACTCAGAGCGTAAACACCCAGCGGCTTCATGTCTCGACACGACGGCCCAAAACTTTTCGGGGCCTTTCTGGTCCTTCCACCTGCTGTTAGCTGCTACGCCCACGTCGCCATGGCAACAAGGCTACACGAGGTAAACAAGTACAAAAAAACCCAAAACAAAACACCCAAAACAAAACTATAAAAAAAAGAACAATAAACTGAACCTTGGCGCTCACGTCTGCTCGTTTCGTGAGTGAAATATGGTGTTTGTTGTTGTGGCGGTCTGGATGTGATGTCACTTCCTCCCTGAAGGGGGCGTGTTTGGTCTTTGTTCACTGATATGAGCCCTGGGATGTGGAGACACGCCCACCAGGAGCTCACATCCAGATTCCCTCCAGGAGAGTTTGTACTTTCCCACAAGAGCGAGAGATGAAAGGGAACAAACAAAAAAAAGTGACCTGGAGTCGTTTCTGTGTTTTATGAATCTGCTCCCTCTGATGTGTGAGCGCTTTATTGCAGCGGCGAGACTTTATGTTTCCTGCTTTGTTTTTTTTGTTTTTTAATTTTACGTCCCGTTTAACAAGGATTTGAAGTGGAAATGCAGAAATGTGGCTGCGTTTTTGGGTGTCAGTTTACACCCAGGGACAACTTTTGGAAAATGCTGCTATACTTCTCAGCGCTACCAACGCAACTTTACGTCTCGGGAGCCAATTTACAAACTTTTTCCAAGTTAAAACGCTAAAACTTTCACTGGGTTTCGGATTTACCGACCGAACAACAACGCTCCGCTGAAAAGTTCCTGATGTGGAACCTTTTGAAAACGCTCGGGGCACCACCGCCGCCGCGGTAACGGGCCGTTCTGCACATGCTCAGTAGAGATGATGACATAAATCCCGGTCCATACTCTCCTGGGACGAGGTGCTTTTATTCTGACGTGATAACAACACAACTTATCTGAGGAATTTAAATGTTGGAGATCCATGTTTATACGAGTTTAAAATTAGTTTTAGAATAAACTCAAACTAATTTTTACATTTTTCTTGTGTAGATTCTGGTCGAGAAACTCAGATATGTTAAAGTGTTTTATTCTCTACGTGTGTGTGGTTTCATTACAAAGAAGAAGAAGAAAAAACAACGATAAACAGCAGTGACGACGTCGTTTTCAGTGTTTCTGTCACTGTCGTGTAAACGGGCATCATTTTGAAAACGATACCGTTTTCTGGAACGACAAAATGCATTTTTTTTAACCTAAAAAACGTAGTAACGTGAACGGGGCCTTCGCTTGAGAAAAAACCCCAAAACAAAACAAAACGATGCAGCACATTGACGAAGTACAACACACACACACACACACGAACCCTGTTGTGACTCCCCTTTGACAAGCAAACGCCTCCAAAGCGCTGAGTCACCGCCTGGGCTCGTCCACCGCAAACAAAGACTCCAAGGAGACACATGTGTCCACCTCCTGAGACAAATAGAGGAAAGAGAGAGAGAGAGATGGTGGACTCCTTCATTCAACGGCAGCTTGTTAAAAACACCCGCGTGGGTTTTGTGTTTTGTGTTCTGGTCGAGGCCTGATGGATTAAAGTGACCGCGGCGTCTCCGGCGGCGGAGACGTGGACGTCCAGGCCGGAGACGTGACTCGTCGGGGTCTTTTTATTTGCAATCGGATGGAATCTGGCTGAAGTTTGTTCACGTTTCGTTCCTCCGGGTTGTTTTTTTTTTTTTTTTTTGCATAACATCTAACAAAGTGTGACGGGTGGAGTGTGTTTGTGACATGTCACTTCCTGTGTGTGTGTGTGGGGGGGGGGGGGGGCAAGAGGGAGGTTGAAGTGGGTGCTTGAGGAAGCTCTGTCACTACACACACAAAAACACACACACACACTGTGTCTGAGTGTGGTGTGTGCGTGCGTGTGTGTGTGTGTGAGAGTGAGTGAGTGAGTGAGTGAGTGAGTGAGTGAGTGAGTGAGTGTGTGTGTGTGCGTGCGTGCGTGCGTGCGTGCGTGCGTGCGAGCGAGTGTGTGTGTGTAGGGGGGCAAGAGGGGAGGTTGAAGTGAGTGCTTGAGGAAGCTTTGTCACCACACACACACACACACACACACACACACACACACACACACACACACACACACACACACACCCACACACACAGCGCTGTGCTACTCTGACCTGAGCGCCGAGGTCAGCAGGACTGAAGCCGGATGCAGCAGAGGAGTCAGTCGACGACATCTGCCGCCATCCGACCTCCTCCTCCTCCTCCTCCTCCTCCTCCTCTCCGATGACTCGCTCCCCCGGCGCCGCCAAACATCAGCCACCGGACCCGAGTCAGACGCCGCCACTCGCGGTTTTAAACCAGGAAGTTGATGATAACAGATGCAAATAAAACGAGAGTTGAAAGCGTCGAGTTTCCCGTCTTGGGATTTCAGCAGACATGTGTTTCTCCGAGGCTTCAAAATAAAGCTGAACAAAAACATTTAGAAGGTTTTGGATGAATGAACTCACTGCTAAGAATTAGTGGGACAATGGTCTGTTTGTAGAAATACAGCCAGCATAATAATAATAATAATAATAACAGACTTCCAATCACAAGACTGACACTCATTTTCACTGCAGCCTGTGTTTTTAATTAAGCTTTGTTATAGTAATTATACCATATTTGATTATAACGCGCTCTCACACACGTTTTGGACCCATTGAATTAGTGAAGTATGTTTATTTTTATTGACATTTGACACAACACACAACAATAATAAACATTTTGGACAAATCAACACTCTCTTTATCTCAGCATTAAAAGAACCAAAGGAAAACAATTGGCTTTGTTCAAATGAACCGCTGTTGTAAGAAGAAACCGGAACGAGGATTTCTCAGATTGGAAAATGGAAAATATACATAATAAAACATGACGACGATCCCCGAGTTCTCTGAACGGAAAATGGAAACTGGTGGGCTGTTCGGGTGTTTTTCAGTGGTTTGATTGACATCAACGGACCAGAATAGCAGTTTGTGTGAGTTGAGACACGTTTCAGTCTCAGTATCATAAAAAAAAAAAAAACCCTGAAGGTATTACACTAGTTAAAAAGAAAAAAGAAAAAGGGAGTGAAGCACCTGGCTGCCATGGCAACAGCCTGGTTTCATAAAAAAGGAGGACTCTAAAAGACCCACGCGGGTTTCAAAGGTTCCTCTTTACGCACGCCTCCGCGCGCACATCTGGCGATCACCCGGACTGAATCACTGGGAGCACCGCGGGTAAATATTTGCCGGAATCACATCAGAGGGACGTGGATTACTAATTAACATGTGGGCTGCGTAATTAGGTCCACGTTAGGACTTCCTCTCCTCCCCCCCCCTCCCTCCACACCTCCACCCTCCACTCCACCCCGCCCGCGCCTCGGCTTCCGCCCACACGCAGCCCTTGAATTACTCCACTGGCAACTGTTGATGCATTCCCCCTTCCCCCGAACCGCGTGACGTCACGAGGGGAAGGGCTGAGGCAGGCTATAAAGGCTTCGCCAGCCACCTTCATTCATTCACAACGACTCTCTTGGATTACGACGCCACGGAAGAGAAGCTCCCCCCCCCACCCAGCGGGCTCCTCGGACGTCGCGGTGGGAGAAAGAAGAAAAAAAAAACATTTTTTTTTAAAAAGGAGGAGTTTGACACCACGATAAAACAATGAAAATGTCTGCGGCAGAGATCTGCCAGGTCCTGAAGGAAGGAGAGCTGGAGAAGCGCAGCGACAACCTGCTCCAGTTCTGGAAGCGGAAGACGTGCGTCCTGACCACGGACAGCCTGAACATTTACGCCGACACGCAGAAGCGCACGCGGGGCAAGGAGCTGAAGCTGCAGGCCATCAAGAAGGTGGACTGCGTGGAGCGCACGGGCAAGTTCGTCTACTTCACCATCGTCACCACGGACGACAAGGAGATCGACTTCCGGTGCCCCGGCGAGGACAACTGCTGGAACGCGGTGATCACCATGGCCCTGATCGACTTCCAGAACCGGAAGGCCATCCAGGACTTTAAAACGCGGCAGGACAACGAGAGCGCGTCGCCGGGACAGCAGGAGCGGCGCATGGCCCGTGCGCCCTGAGCGCGCGCGCGCGGCGCGCGGCGGCCGGAGCGCAAGGAGCGCGTTTGGCTCGTGCGCGCTGCCGGGACTCCTCAACACTCCTGATATGGTGAGAGAATCTCACATGTGGACATGAATGTCTCTTCTCTTTTCTCTACCTTTTTCCTCTTTTCTTCTTCTTTCCTTTTCGCGCGTCTCTTCCAGAAAAAAAAGGAACTAATCCCTCTCTCCTCCTCCTCCTCCTCCTCCCAGTGTCGTTATCGGACCACACTGAAACTAAAAAGGCGGACCAAAAGGAAGACGAGGTCATCCAGGTCGAGAGACGATGAAGGGACAAGAGACGCTCAAGAAGCTCCACGCAGGACTGGACTGTCACACCTGTTTGACCCCCCCCCCCCCCCCCCCTGGAGGAATGACAAAACCATGATGTTAATTTATTTGTTTATTTGTTTAAATTATTTTACTTCGTTTTGTTGTTTCCCCCCAGAAATGTGTGTTATAAGTGTGTATTTATTTGAATAAATATCCATGTGCTTTTTTTTAAAATGTGAAGCTTCTCCAGCTGATTTTATTTCTTCTTCTTCTTCTTCTTCTTCTTCTGTCACTCTGGAGCCAGTGGGTCCTCCACAGTGTCTCGTTACACCGTCACGGCAGTCAGTAACAGTATCTTTGACACTCGGGGACGCTTTTCAAGCGGCAGCATTTCTGAGTTAAATACCAGACGTGTCAAAAAAAAAAAGAGGGAGTGGAGGACAGGAAAGTCCCTTTCCTCTCTGCTGGCAGGTGGAATGTGGCTCTTTGGCGGCGAGGAGGAAGTGAGGTCATCGCTGATAAGCAGGGCAGAGATTGAAAAGCCTCGGTGACGTCTCCGAACCCCACCTGAGGATTTACAGCCTCAAATCAACACTTTTACTGTTCTGGTGATCGTGTGCGACTCATAAGCTGAAATGTGACTTTTTTGAAAAGCGGATACACGCCTGTTTAATCACTGCTGTAAAACTTCAGTGAGAAAAGCCGTAAAAATACTTCACGGGATCCATAAAAGGATCCTGAAGGTTCAGGCGGAACAAGTTGCGTCGGATCTGTTTTAATGAGTCAGACACTTTGTGGCCTGGAACAGTTGAGAGCAGACGCCCTGCAGGCTGCGGAAAGTCGAGTCGTGAAGTGACGGCGGCGATTCTCACTGGGAAAAGTTGAAAAACTGGGGAAAACATTTTTTGTGTCACATTTCGTCATTTCCACACAAAAAAAAAATGTTTGTTGAGTTAATGTCATTTAATCATGTCGCACATTAAGTAGATTGAATCTCATTTATTCATATTATCTGAACATGTATGAGAAGGAACCGTTCTCTATAGGTTCATTTTAATCAAACGTGTGTGTGTGTTTACACAAAATTAAATAATCTGTATACAAGAATACACACACCTATATATAATTACACACACACACATACATATAAGTCATATATCGAATTCGACATTTCTGAAAAGGGAGTTAAAGTGATTTAATCCTGAACCTTCTCCAATATTCAATGATCCCATTGATGATCCGTCTTCCTGTTTGTTCTGAAACCGAAGATCAATCTGCGTAAACACCTTCGGCTTCAGGGGCTTCAGAAGTGGAAGTGTGTTACGAGCGCAGAGGTCAGAGGTCACCGAGGGCCCAAGCTCATGGCCAGGAATAATGTAGTGCGTGTTGGAGCCGCAGAGTCACGACCCCCCCCCACATCCCCCCCCCCCCCCCCCCCCCCACACACACACACACACACACACACACACACGCCCCTCAAGCGCCGCTTTGAAGCGGGATCACGCTACAATGAACGCATCAAAGGCTGATCTGTGGGGCATTACGGGAGCGGACGGGACTCCTTTCTAAAAATACCGCTTCACAAATTGGCACCACTCTAATCTCGCGCAAACACACACACACGCACATACACACACACACACACACACGCCGCATTGTGTCTTCATGATCTCAGCCCGTGGGAACGCGCGTTGACGCAGCGCCGTCCTCCGTCGTCGTGTGAACGAGTGCAAAAGGCGTAATTACATTCCGCAGAACGACGTCGGTTCGAGGACGAGTCACACGGTCGCACTTCCTCAATTAGTTTTCTTTTCCTCTTTTGAAAAGGCAGAATGAGCGTTTGAGAGGCGGTTATGACAAACACAAGGCGTCTCAAAAGAAAAGACATTCCGCCGTCAGGTGGACGCGTCGTCCCTCGTCTCACACCTCAGTTCACAGCTTCAACAGCTTTTTTAAAAATATTTTTACAATCCTGCTTCAACACGAGGCTGTTTTTTTCCCCCGTTTATAGTAAAAAAAAAAAAAGCATGTTTGAAAAACTACAGTTCCGATATTCCAAAAGAAAATGTCGCTGCGTTTTTGTTTCGTGTTAAAATCTCTGTCTTTTACTTGGAAACACTTAAAACGGCTCCCGCGGTGGAACTTTTGAAAGTTTCCGTGTCGCTTGAGGAAACCGTGCTGGAATTGACATGAAAGCATCTGTTTGGGTTTTCAGTTCGAAAAAGTTTTACGTTTACACAGGAACATTTTGAAAACAGCGTTTTTTTTAGTTTTTTCGTTTTTTTTAATGAATCCACACACGTAACACATGTACGCAAAGAAAAATCGCTATAAACGCCAACGATGGGAGAACAGAGACGTTCTCGTGGACAGACGACCATGTTGGATTGACGTGACGGTGACTGTCAAAATAAAAGTACCAGGTCCCGGGAGAACATTTGTGGGGAGTCGCGACACAACGGAGAAAAACAGCGTTTTATTTTTGTTCGCCTACTGAGCATGTGCAAGAAAAAAACTTGTTATTATTAAAATTGTCTTTATGTTGAGATTGCGGTTATTTTACATAGTAATTGTATTGGTTTTGCCAAAATCATCGACAAAGGAGAAGTTTAAAGTTTAGATTTGAGGGTGATAGTTATTATTTTTCTAACTTTCTGCGGCTTCAGACAACAATGTTCTTCTTCAGCCAGAATGTTGGTCGACGTCACAAAGTCCCGGAGGTTGAGAACTTAAAATAAATGTCTTAAATGTGCTCCTCGGATGTTGAAGCTGTGACTCCACTCGTTGCTCTACGCAGCCTGACGCCACGCCGACGCCACTGCAGCTCTCCGCTCGGATGTGCGTCAGGAATTTTCATGAATCACGTCGATTTTTCCCGTCAGCCGCCGTCGTGTCGCCCGGCGCCCCGTGTGAATAAATAATAAATAAACAGAAGAGAAAAAAAACAACTTCCTAAACCCAAACAGTCGAAGTCCTCCGAGGTCAACAGACGGTTCGCTGCGCTTTAATGGACACGAACCACTCAAGATACGAGAAAGAAGCAGCAGAGGAGCGCGACGACTCCAGTGGCTTTGTTTTTCTTTGGGAGGAAAAGAGATTATCTCATAGTCGCGGTATCCGGCGGCCCAGTTTTACTGGAAACAGCCTCCGCAGGTATTTCTCCTCGTGATGCGTGACTCAGGTGAGCGCATACCTGAGCGCACACTTCATGGAGGACGAGCACACGCCTGCGGTCACAATGGAGGGTGGTAATGCCGCCAGCTTTACTGGAAAAAATTATTATTACTATAAATATTTTTTATAATTAAAAGAGAGGGAATATCGATTGGGATGGGCTCAAACTAAAATACACTTCTTTGTCATGATCTTCTGTCACTTCGATCAAATAAAAGTCTAAATCCCAGATGGGGATGAAATTAACTGTTTCCCCTCAGTGTCGTTGAAGACTAGCGCCCCCCACGCTTCAATGGTGAGGACGGGAACTGCACGCAGGCCGGGGATTTTATTAAAGTTGAAAGTTGCACAAAATAAAAAAATAAAATAAAAATAGCCTAGTTTTGCACGTGATCATGACAAAACTGAAAACAAAAAAGCAAATACATAAGAAAAAAAAATCAGCACTTTACAAATAGTCGTTCCAAATAAACCATCAAAGACAGAACGGAACAGTAAAGATCAAAATGAGGAGATCGGTGAGAAATGTGAGCGGCGGCGCCGAGACCGAATCTCTAAACCCACGATTTTCCCGAAAGAGAATCCGACGAATGTGTCACTTCTCATGTGTGTGTGTGTTGGATACACACCACCGACCGCACACACACACACACACACATGCTTGCACATATACATACAAAGTGTTGGCAGGAGGGGATCGTGTTGCTCCAGACCCAGCTGTCCGGAGACAGAGCCCGGGAGACGCTAGTCAGGAATGTCTACAAGGCGGTGGGGGTGGATCGGGGTGTGGGTGTGGGGGGGGGGGGGTCACATGATACTGGGGGAGGAAATAATAAAAAAAACAACCTGCAGAGATTCACCACCGACTTGAAGTGATGAATCTTATTCGGCGCGCGATATGAAACATGTCCACTTTGCGTTCATTCAGACCCGATCGTTTCCATCCAGGTCCTAAAGCGCCTTCAGAGATTTCTCACCCCCCCACCCCCCCCCCCACCCCCCCCCCCCCCCCCCCGAGGCTAAAAGCTAAAACATCGTCAAACTTAAACTGCGACTGCGACTTTGAAACAAAACAAAGCCAGTTTTACACAGAAATGGCAGAAATGCTAAAAAAAAAAAAAAAAAAAAAAGCAGTGTCATTTTGACGTTGGGACACTAGAGGTGCTGCTGGTTGATTCTGTAATGAAACCAAAAAATATGTTGCGAACAATCAATACGCTACAAACCGTAACCATGACGACCGAGTTGGCTCGTTATTACGGCCGAATACTTTTTAATTAATTCCAAATGATCTGTACCCGTCTTCTCAGAGCTCCTCCCCCCGGCTGCGCTGCTTCCAGACGTGTATTTTCCGTGATAACATTTCAACCAATCGTAATTCAGCCGTCCCCTGTTGCCGGGTAAAGAACTCTGCCTGAGGCCTTCACATTCAGTTCTGCAGGCGTCTGCAGTGTGAAACTAGTGTCGGTCGCCGCTGCTGCTGCTGCTGCTGCTTCAACCAATTTTGATATTGGCGACTCGGCGCCTTCTCGAAGTCCTCGCGTGACGTCATCGTTTTCGAGCCCTCTGATTGGCTCGTCAGAGAGCTCACGCTCCAGACTGCATCTGCAGCGAGCTGCACGGACAAAAGTTGCGTTTTATTTGTCAAACTGTAATGTATTTTAAAATGTCTTTTTTTTTATAAAAAAAGAAAAAAAAATGGTGTTGTTGCATTGTTTTAAATTAATGAAATAAATAATGAAATGAAATGAAAAAAAAAAAGAAATGCTGTTGTTGCATTGTTTTAAATTAATGAAATAAATAATGAAATGAAATGAAAAAAAAAAAAAGAAATGCTGTTGTTGCATTGTTTTAAATTAATGAAATAAATAATGAAATGAAATGAAAAAAAAAAAAAAGAAATGCTGTTGTTGCATTGTTTTAAATTAATGAAATAAATAATGAAATGAAATGAAAAAAAAAAAGAAATGCTGTTGTTGCATTGTTTTAAATGAATGAAATAAATAATAAAATGAAATGGAAAAAAAAAAAAGAAAAAAAAGAAATGCTGTTGCATTGTTTTAAATGAATGAAATAAATAATAAAATAAAATGAAAAAAAAAAATTGTCAACCTACAATGACTAAAGGGGAAGATAAAGATGCTCACATCTGGTTCGGGGGGCGTCTTCGTCTCACTGGAATCACACAACTGCAGTTGGACAAATTGCAACAGAGACAAGAGGGAATAAAAAAAGAGAGAGAGGAAGTAATCATTTAACAGGAAACTCTGAGAGCAAAGAGTCTCGAGATTCCTTCAGGTTTCGCTTCACGCCGTCCGACCGTCGTCCGGGAGTCGCGCTTCCTTATGCACCAGTGCAGAAACCGACCCGACCGCATGCCTGACGTGAACGAGGAAACAAATGACTGTAATAACCTGCAACGATTGAGAGGAAATTGGCTCGGCGCTGTTATTACATGAGAGGGAAAGCAGGAGAGAGAGAGAGAGAGAGATTGATGAGGGGGAAGGAGAGAGAGAGGGAGGGAGGAGGAGGAGGGGAACTTCCCAAATGGAGAAAATGACAAGAACAGGAGTGGAGGGGAAGAATAAAAGAACAGAAAAGTAAAATGAATGCAGGAACTCACACTGCGCCACGAATTTAGTTAAAATAACGATGATGAAAGAAGGAGATTTTCACCCACACTGTCTTTCATATCGAGAAAATTAAATCAAAACGCTGTGAAAAAAGAGTTTAGTGGCCATAAGTCTTCTCCTGACAGACACAATTTAATAAATGAAGACACTGTGGCTCTAGTTTTCCCCACAGGACTCGACTATTGGGACGTACCTGGTCCAGCACGTCAGGGTTTCACCATCTTATGAGGCTTGTAAAAAAAAAAAAAAAAAACCTCGAGGGTCGGATCTGGGACGAGGAGAAGAAGGATAAAATGAGGAAATACACAAGAGAAGCACAAGGAAAATGTAAACAAACGGCCCTTCTGTGGGATTATCAAGTTGATGAGGGTTCGTTGGCATGGCAACTAGTTCAAGCGAAAACCTTAAGCAGCATTCTGGGTCTGCGTTTACATGGCAACGCTGCTCGGAGGGTTTCATCACAGGTAGATGATTCCAAGGTAGACGATTCCCAGATAGACGATTCCAAGGTAGACGATTCCCAGATAGAGGATTCCCAGATAGACGATTCCCAGATAGACGATTCCAAGGTAGACGATTCCCAGATAGACGACTCCAAGGTAGACGATTCCCAGATAGACGATTCCCAGATAGACGATTCCCAGGTAGATAATTCTCAGATAGACGATTCCCAGATAGACGATTCCCAGTTAGACGATTCCCAGATAGACGATTCCCAGTTAGACTGTTAATCTCATTAAACGACATTTTGGGCACTTTTGGACATATTTACTGTATTTTATACTTGAAGGTTTCATTAAAATTGTTCAATTATTGTCAATGTCAGTTGTAATTCCTTGTTTGTTTGTTTTTTTTTTTGGTGAAGATATAGACATAGTCATCACATATAGTCTGTATCACAACAAAGAAAGACTATAAAGTTTGAATTTAATGGTTACCACGGCACTAATTCTACCGCCCCGGCTCCCTTGGATCTATTGGATTGACTCCAGGAGGAGCAGCTGGACTTGTTGCAGCTCATTGAGATCAAAATAAACAGAAATACTGGAAGATCAGGGGTCTGCAACCTGCAGCTGAAGAGCCACGTGAGGCTCTTTTAGTCTGCGGTAGTGGCTCCATGAGGCTTTCCTTTCAAAATAAGTCTTAGATCCTAGAAAGAAATGAAAATAAAAACATGAATTAATGCTTAAAAACAGTCAAAACTGCTAAAATGTCCAAAAATAAAGATAAAAAGCCTGAAAAGAGAAGTGGAACTGCTAAAAACAGGTATTTCAAACTTCATAACTCACTGTAAAACAACTTTTGTATGTTTCAAAGCTACTGCATATATGAAAATGCATGAGCGTCATTTTAAAGGTCCAACGTGATTCCAATTAGAGTTGAATTAGTGGAAAATGACAAGAAGTGACCCTGTTGGTCATAAAGGTTGATGAAACGTCGCCGTACGTGGCCCCCGGAGTTTGACGCTCATGATAACGTGTATTAAAAATCCCCCCCCAAGTGATTTTTGGTACCCCCAAGCGGTAAAGCGTCTCCGGTATGAAAGATAACACGACTCCACTCAGGCCGGGAGTTTATGCGGCGGAACAAAGCGGTCAAGTGTCCGCTTTGTAAATTCCCCCGACGGAAGTAGGAAACGGGAAGATGAAAGCCTCAAATGAGAGGAAGTCCTGTTTTTAATGGCTCGAGGGTCTTTCCCAAAGAGGCCGAGAAATTCACAATGGTCCCTTCTGTGTCGTCCCCCCCCCCCCCCCCCCCCCCCCACCACTGCTGCCCCGACTCTCAGCACAGGGGCAACTTTTGCCAAATAGGTTGGGGTCATATTGACGCGCAGCATTAATCACGTTGGACAGCGGCACTCTGAAGGCACGCTTCAGTAACACAAACACCGACGGCGAGGGAGTCTGATCTCGTGAATCCACGATGTATTATGGATTTAAGCGGGAAAAACAGACTTGCTGCTTCTCTGACTGCAGTTTTTCCGTGTGGAATTGTTGGGTTTTTCCCTGTAAAAGCAGCAACATGTAAGTTTTGGGTCTCCGCCACGGAGGCCGGTAGGATTTTTCCTCAGCGAGACGTGACTCTAAGGGTACGTCCTTTTTTTTTTTTTATCTACTTATCATTACTCTTACTGTAAATATTTTTGATAGTCACTGTATATAACATACCTCTATTTTTACCTGTTTGCACAATTCTTGTCTTTCCTACTCATGAGTGTCCTTAAGAGCAGAATGGAACAAGTACATGTCTCCTTTGTGAAATCAATAAAGGCCTATCTTATCTTATCTTATCTTATCTTATCTTATCCACGTGATGAGAAAAATTTTCTTTTTAAAAGACGTCCGTCCACACGTCACTATGAACTCGGCTCAACACGAGGCTTCGGGGCATGTAGTACACATGCCAGGCCTTTAGGGGCACTGTGACTCACCAAACACACCATAAACGCAGAAGAAGACAGAATACATAGAATTTTAGAAGTAGATTCTCATAAACCGCTTTATAATTCTAGTTCTTTAGGTTTATGGCCAAACTCTTCCTGCTGTTAGCATCATGTAGCTTCTGCAGCTCGACTGGAGTTTGTAGTCCCTGATTGTTGTGGTTAATTGATGACATCACAGGAGGTGGGGGTGCCGGGGTTTTAAAATCTCCCCACTCCCGTGTTAAAAAAACCCTGTTTTCACGCTTCTAAAAGCGCCTCGTGGACGACTAAAAGGCTAACCCCAGCTGGTTTAGGTGAGCCGGTCTCCCGGTGTGGACGAACCCCAACTGTCTGTGGGAACCGGGGAAACTGTGAACCACAAGTCTGGACGGCCCGTGAAGTCGTCTCCCACTGGACGTCACCGATAGCGGATGCGTACAGATGTTTAAAAACACGTTTCGACCCTTTAATAACATCGGCTGCAGTCGCCCGGGTTCCCCCTCCCCCACCCTCCAATCCACCCCCCGAGAGGTGAGTACCACAGGTGTGGGAACAGAAGTCCGCGGTGTCGGGTTACGCTGTGGAGCCAGAGGTCGGGGATGTAGGGGGGCGGAGGGGGGGCGGTGGGGGAGGGGTTGCATGCGAGGGGGAAGTAAGAAAGACGAGATTCAGTTTCGGATGAAGTCGATTCCAAACGGGGCTGAAATGTTAGAAGACGCGACGCGAACAGAGGAGCCTTTCACCGAGGCCTCCAAGCCCCCGAGACAGAATCTCTTTTATTCTGACCGCGAGTGTGTGTGTGTGTGTGTGTGAGAGAGTGTGTGTGTGTGTGAGCGGCAGCCCGGGTTTGGAGGGTGTAGAGGACATGCAGGCTGGGTGGATTGTTGGGTAATGAGTCACTGGAGCCTCCTTCAAAGTCTCCAACCCGAACAACCCGAGCAGGGAGGTCCACTGGAATCTGGAGCCCTGGATGGAAGAGCTGAGTGGGCAGCCACACACACACACACACACACACACACACACACACACACACACACACACACACACACACACACACACACACGCACGCACACGCACACAAACTTGTTGTCGCTCTCACCGGGGTCGGGACCGTTGAGGACGCTGGCCTCTTCAACAAAGGCTTCTACTGTCGGTCATCTGAAGGGTGTGTGTGTATATAGTGTGTATACAGTGTGTATACAGTGTGTGTACAGTGTGTGTACAGTGTGTGTCTCGCCCGACTTTCTATAAACGCGAGGCAATTTATTATCTTTCCGTCGTGAGCTGGCGGAGCCGTGACCGCCGCCTCACACACTCAAATTCCACCAAAACGCCACCGGAAATAAAACACTGACTGACTGTTAAAAGTCTGTTTTGCACAACGTCTCTGTTTATAATTTATTTTACCGTCATTTCTGTACGATAAACCGCTACTTTTTTTTTTTTTTTTTTTTAAACATGCTTTGAACCCTGCGGGACGACTCGCCTTTTTAAGGGTTAATGAGCTTCATGCCGCTGATACGAGGACGATGCGTTCAGGCGCATCACGTAACTCCGACATTTCTTTTTTTTTTTTCCCCCTTTTTAAAATTTGGTGGGTGCGGCTTATATTCTGGTGCGTTCAATAGTCTGCAAATTATATTTATTTATGTTTGTGTGTATTGTAGTTTGATCCGAGGCCACCTTTACATGTTTACATGTTTACACGTTTACAAACGACAATTCCTGAAAACTCCGGTTGCATCCGAAGGACGGTAGGCGGATATTTACATCAAAATTTGTGACTTTTTTTTTTCTTTTTCCCAGGATTCTGATTGGGTCTCGTGGCGTCATGCTTCTCGCTACACTGCCCCCTACAGGTTCGGCTGCTCATAGCAGCTCTGAACCAGGTGTACATGTGGGTCCGTGTAAATGAAGATTTGTTTTTTGTTTGTTTTATTAAAGGTAGACGGGGAAATATCAGTTTTTGGGAAAAACCCACTTGTTCTTTTATTTTGACAGTCACCGTCATAATCCATCTTGGTTTGTCTGTGTCTAAATGTTTCGTCTGTCTAATCGCCATTGTTAATGTTTACGTTTGTTCTTTGAGCACGTGTGTGTGGATAAACAGCACCGACTAGTGGCCATACATGAAAAACGTTTTTGGTCGTTTCCATGTAAACTGACATTGTTTTGAAAAGGTGACCGCTTCTGAAACGAAAACCCCCAAAAAACGAGTTTTCATTTTATAACTTTTTTTATTGTCATAAAACTACAAACAGGCAGTGCAAAGCCTGTAGAGGATATTAGGAATTACCTGCAAAGGTCACGTAGACCTGTGAGTCAACCTCACCACTTAATGACTCAGCAAATTAAGTGAATCATGAAAATCAAAAGTAAAAAAAAAAAAAAAAAAAAGTCAAAGTTGCTCATCTTGTTCGCACCACTAGACGAGCGACTCCGACTTGCCTGAACGTGTGAATTGGGCGAGAAAAACCAACGCTGTTATTAATTTCACCCGGTTTAATTTCTGCTGAGTCATGACAAGCAAAAAGTTATTTTTAATGTCGGTTGTCAATCAAAAGAAACGCTCCGACGTGAGGATTCGCAATAAAGTTATTCTAAGCGTGAGATTGTTTGAGATTATTTGACCTCAGCAGGTTCTTTATTGTGTAAAGTCAAGCAGAACAAAATACACAAAAGAATAACAACAACGACAACAACAAAACCAACAACCTGTTGGCAGCAACCAGGATTGTGTCACGTCTCTGTGTTTAATGCCTGTATAGGATTTCACACACACACACACACACACACACACACACACACACACACACACACACACACACACACACACACACACACACACACACACACACACACACACACACACACACACACACACACACACACACGCCAGCTGTGACCTCATGTCAGAGCTTTCGCTCTCCTGTTTATTAGATCAGTAGCAGCTGTGCCGGACGACAGTTTTTGTCTCGGGGCTCGTTTTACACGACAGCATTTTCAAATTAAAACGCAAAAATCTGCATTGGTAGTTTTATTTTGACAGTCGCCGGGATAACAATCTGTCAACTGGAACGTCCGTGTTCTCCCGTTGTCGATGTTTATAGCGTTTTGTTCTCCGTGTCTGTGTGGTTTCGCTACATCAAAGCAAACAACAGCACCCACTAGTGGCCAGACATGCGAACTGCATCGTTTTCAAAACACTGGTTATCAATGTACCGGGAGTGATTAGTACAACGACGTGAGGCCTGAGTTCAGTATAAATTTAAATGTACTAAATAAGGACGAAATAAAAATTTGACTTTATAGCCACGGTTAGTTGACATGTATTTATTAAAAGAAAATAAATATATTAAAACAGTTCAATGTCTTTCACAATGACATCAAAACATCAAATCTTTTAAACCTTCATTAAATAATGTCTTAATGGAAAATACTTTATTGGACCTAAAAGAACCTTTACTTCTTCACTAAATCATAAATTATATCTCCTGAACTCAGAACGCACCTTTATAATTAATTAAATAATCCCAGATTTAGTCACGCACATTGAATTCCCATTGTATTCACTGTGCTCTTATTGCATTTTGATTTATCGTGTTTAAAATTAAAATAAAACGAGTGACTGGAACGCAAACGTTTTCCAAAAAGGAAATTTTAAAAAAACCAAAAAAAACATTTAAAAACACAAACAAAGCGTCGTGGAAACGGAGCCCAGCCGGAGGATCACAGATCTCACGCTTCGTGTAAAACAGGATCGAACACGTCGGCTATATTTACACTCCTGTGTACATCCTCGTCATATAGGTCAAAGGTCACGCCTCTGGCTGTCACCACGAGTCATAAAAGGAAAAAAAAAAAAAAAAAAAAAAAAAAAGTTCAGGATGTAATTAAAGTGATGTATGTCGGCGCTGCTCCCGGCGCTCCACTTCAGGGGCGTTTGGCGTTGACGGGGTTTGCGGCGTCGCTCCCGCCCCCGGGCGAGCCAATGTTTGTCTCGTAAAGCCGCGGCGGGACAAGACCCGACACGGAGCCGCCGGCACGCCGGCCCCGGATCTCCTGGGAAAGTCCCACCCGGCCCTGGCCTGGCCCGGCCCGGCCTGGTCTGGCCTGGAGGACCACCTCCGCAACCTTTTCACTCCTAATTACATCACACGCCGTGGGCGGTTGGCACGGCAACACGCAGGGCAGGGCGCCGCCAACAAACCACACTTCTTTTTTTTTTTCCTCTCTCCTTTTTATAGCGACGCTAATTTCTGTCTGACTCATCGAAAGGCCAAATTTAATTGCTGATCCAGGTGGAAGTGAAAAGTTTGATGTTTTTTTTAAAAAAAATTTTCATCAGGATCCATCGGGACCAAAAAAACGCCGCTTTACTCTATTGAGTACAGATGAAGTCGTGAAATTTAGAGCGTATATTCAGCCACTTTCACCAGAAGCCAGAGTTTCAAGTGGAAAAAAAAAATCGTTTTTGTATTTTTTTGTTTCACGTTTCCACGGCAACGTCTTGAAAAACGACGTACGTTTTCATGCCGGGCCACCAGAGGGCGATGTCGTCACTCACACATATGCGTACAAACAATGATGCGCTATAAACATCAACAACGGGAAAACATGGACATTCGCCTCAAATAACTAGAGCGACACTCGGTGGAACCGAGTTAGCATCGCCGGTATGATAGCCGTTAGCGCATATCGATGCTAAATAGGCAGGCTACATCGCGGATTAGCTTCACTCGCGTGATAGCCATTAGCGTATATCGATGCTAGCTAGGTCGGTCAGGCCGCTACGTTACCGTGTGAAACGATGAGCAGGGAGCGTCTCCATGGCAACAGACGCTGATCTTCTTTGATCTCCTCCAATGAGGTTCTTTTGCAGTTTTATTAAAAAACAGTGATAATTTGGATTTAATTCAAAAACGGTTGGTCGCTAACGTCCCAAAATCTAATCGACGGGTCCCTGGCTGGTGACAAATCCTCCCTGAAGATTTCATGTGATTCGGGTGAGCAGTTTTTATTAAAAGCTGGTCACATACCGACATACGTGTAAATAAATAATAAAATACAGGCCTGGTTTCACTGGACTCTTTTAAAATGTTGCTCAGACTGTCTGCAGATGTTTTGTATTTTCTTTCTTGTATTTTTTTCCCCTCTCTCTCAAGTAAAAGTCTGCAGATGTTTTAAATTGTGGACTTCATTTTAATTTCTGGGCTTTTTTTTCAATTTCTGAAAATGTCTTTACTTGATCCTGTGTTGTTTCATGTATTCGCTTGGACGAAACGCTCTTAAAAAAACGATTTTTAATTAATGTTTTTTCTGGTTAAATTAAAAACAAAAAATTAACTAAAAGACATCTGAAATAACTGTCTCTGATCTTTGTTATTATAAATTTGGACCTTCTGTAATTGTGTGGCTGAGTTTTGGTGAAAAAAAAAAAAACTAGCTTTATAATTAAGTTATTTTAACATGAATATTGTGATAATTAAAAAAAAAACTTGTATTAATGACAGTTAAAGGGTTAAAACCAGGGTTTCTTGCAGTCACAGTCTCCCTTTGAGGATTTAATCTGACATCTTCTAATCTCAGGGAAATAAAAGATAAAGACAAACACTGCCTGGAGGTGCAGGAGACGACCAGACTCCCTCCTCCTCCTCCTCCTCCTCCTCCTCCTCTTCCTCCTCCTCCTCCTCCTCCTCGGCAGGGCGAGACGGGACAAGCCCAGACAAGTTCTCCCTCTTCACTCGCTCTTCTTTTGGGACGACAAACATCCCACGTCGCTCCTGCTGCCCTTCCACCGGAAGAAGCAAATGAAGCCGGACACGCCTCGGCCTGGGGAGGGAAACACTGGGGAGGTCAAAGGTCATGTCATGTAAAACAAATGAAAATGCATCAAACGTGGTTTTTTTTGGACTCAAGTTTTCCCAACTGGTTTGAGTAAAGTTTACGCCTCCAGTTCATCCAGAGTCATTGGGTCTCATGTCGGATCCAGAGCCGCTCCGGAATAAACTCACAAAACTTTAAAAAAAAAAGGGAAAAAAAGCCCAATTTGGATCGTCGCTCGTTCCACCAATGTGGATTTGCAGGCCAGGCGGCCGTTTCCACGACGACGTCATGTCGCAAAACTTCCGACGACGATGATGCATTTTTTTTTACACTTGTCTAAATGTTTTTATTCCGACAGCAGGTGGCTTTTTATTTTGTAATTTCCGTCTTTTTTGGTGTTAAACACCATATTTGTATTCATCCCGGGTCTCTGAAATATTACAAATAATTCCCTTATCGTAATAAAAATCGTCTAAATGTTTAGCGGACGTTTTTTGTTGTTTTTTTTTACCTTCCCCAAGTCGTCATGTGGGACGAGGCGAGCGTCAAGGGGTCAACCTCCCACCGATAGAACTGAAGCTCTCAGACCCCCTGCGAAGATGCCACACACCCACCAGGGCTCAAATGTGTGTGTGTGTGTGTGTGTGTGAGAGAGTGTGTGTGTGGTCGAGACGTTGATCTGGCAGCAGATTTCCACCATCTCAGGTTCGGCTTCTGGTTTCAGACACGGTGAAGAACGTCCTGGACTCCCCGCGCACAGAACATAGAAATCCTTTCTTTTGATTAGAAATATCACTTAGAATTAAGAATGAGTTATTTTAAATCCAGGGATGTTTTCCTCGGTCACAATTTCATTTCATTGAGGCGGCCGGACTGGTAAACTGGTGCCGTAATAACAGAATAAACGTGATGAAAATGTCTAATATTTCTACAAAAAAACCCTGAAGTAACGAGTGAGAATTACTATAGTAAATAACATAAATCCAATTAAAAACTAGAGCTGCACTCGGTAGAGTGCCACTTTTGTTTGCGGAAAGTTTTTGGACATTTCACTGTATTTTGCATTAAACGTTGGCTTAATGTAGAGATTTGAGTGATTTTTGGGGATTAAGCATGAAATTATTTCACAAAAATCCCTTTTTGAAACTTTCCCTCCATATCAAGGCAGAGGGAAAAGAAAAACGTTTAAAGTTTAAATTTAAAAAGATGACATTTAAAACGTTTTGCAGGTTCAAAGTCTCGCCGCTCACTTCACCTTCAAATCAACGTCGCCCCCTAGTGGCCGACAGACAGAACTGCACTTCTGTGTGGAAGATGAACGAGGCTGCAGACGTCCGGGTTCAAACTTTTTTTTGTTTTTTTTACTGTAGTGCTGCAGTACGCAACAGGGATGGATGGAAAAAAACAAACAAACAAACAAACATGGGCATCGTTGTGATTTTTTTTTTTTTGTGTTCCATTTGACGTGTCAGAGTAGAAAACAGGAGAATACAGAAAAGAAAAGAAATGAAGGTGTAAATAAAAAGCATTCAGAGTCGACGTCCTTCTTTGTGCTCTCCGATACTCGATCAGCAGTGGCAACGAGAGTGAAACTCAATGTTTAAAAAAAAAAAAAAAAAAAAAATAGTTTAAAAAAAACCAAGATCACAGATCCGGCTTCGTTTAGCACGACTGTAATGGCTTTCCTCACACACACACACACACACACACACACACACACGAAATGACGAACCTACACACACCCTGGGGGGGGGGCGACTGTCGCCCCTGGTCTCTGGCCGCCGGGCGGATTGGGGGTTTAGGAAAAGTCACGGTTAATAATAAATACATTCTCAAATCTCTTTTTGAAACAAGACCAATATTTACAAATCGACTCGAGGAAAAAAAACCAAAAATGTCCTTTACTAAGTGTTTACATCTGAAACAGTCAGACACACACACACACACACACTCCTTCTGGATTGACGTGTATTCCCTCGTGGCTCCGCCCCCCCCCCCTCCCCCCCCAACCCCCCCTGATTGTACACACTAGTGTCGTGGTCTAGAACCGAAGCGGTGCTTTTCTATTATTCCTCCACTCGCAGCACGAACAGGCACACAGATACAAGGACACTCTGGTCGGACTCTTTTGTCCCCCGTCCCCCCCTTGTCCCCCCCCCGGCGTCCTCTCGAAGCCGCAGCGTCACCTGAGACACGAGCGGCGCTCCCTGTAAACAAGTACTCTCTTGCCCCCACCCCCTTTTTTTTTTTATAAATACTGTTTTGGTAAAGTCGTCCCCCGTTGAGGGACGCGACCGGGGGCGCTTGACCGGAGACCCACCGGAGACCCACCGGAGACAAACCGGAGACCCACCGGAGACCCACCGGAGACCCACCGGAGACCCACCGGAGACCCACCGGAGACACACCGGAGACCCACCGGAGACCCACCAGAGACACACCGGAGACAAACCGATCCCACATTTCTACATCTTGTGTTTCTTCTTCTTCTTCTTTTTGGCTTCAGCGTTAAGGCCCAGAATCTGGAGTGGAGGGGGGGCGAGGAGGAGGGGGGGGGGCATCTGGCCTACTGTAGGTACCAACGACACACACACACACACACACACTCACACACACACACAGATAAACAGTATTGCAGGGCAATATAAAAGAAGACACTAAGGAATGGTAAAACATCCTCTCTGTCATTTTGCGAAAAAAAAAATCATTCTTCATCATACATTTTTAAATAGTTTTTTTTTTTCTTCTTCTTCTTCTATTTTTAAAACAACGTGCTCGTCTCTCTCTCTCTCCGGTCCAAAGTGCGTGGGTGCCGGTGCTGTTTCAGTCTGGCTACACTAGGGGGCGCCGTTTGCTCTCCGCAGGTGACTGACAGGTGGTGGCTGTGGCTGTGTTTATTGCTATATAGTCCGTGCTCCGCCCCCCCCCCACCCCCACCCTCCTGTGTTCCCGCCCCCCCTCCTCTGCTGATTGGAGTCTGTGCTTGGAGGAGGATGGCGGCGAGGCGGGAGGATGCCTCCCGGGGGTGGAGGATGCCTCCCCGGGGGGGGGGGGGGGAGGACGCCTCCCGGGGGTGGAGGACGCCTCCCGGGGGTGGAGGACGCCTCCTGGGTGGAGGCGGGTCTTTTTTAGGTGAAGACGTAGTTGAGGAGGAACTGCGACAGGAGGAGGACGCAGAGGACGAGGCAGTGGCGGCCGGTCAGCGACACGCCGTCGTCGGCGACACGCTGGCGGGCGAGCTGACGACTCAACGCCACGAGGTTCCTAGAGAGAGAGAGAGAGAGAGAGAGAGAGAGAGAGAGAGAGAGAGAGGGAGAGAGAGAGGGGGAGAGAGAGAGAGACATTGAGGATGAACAGGGTTTGACCGTCACTTCCCACTCCGTCTCAAAATGACCACGTTTATGTCTTTCTTTCTTTGCTTCTCCTGGCTGTTGGTCCAACATGTCCAACATTCACACTGAGACGTCTCAAACACATTCAGAGACACTGGACTCAGACCGGCTTTGAAAAAAAAAAAAGAAAAAAAAAAAAGGCCTTTAAATAACATTTTCGTCCCTCAAACGTCCGCCTGGCGTCTCCTGAGGACCCGAACCAGCGAGACTCTGAACCAGAGGGGGGACGGAGACTGACGTCAATGTGTCCAGGCAGACGTCCCAACGTAGTGGGACGTTAGCAGACGTCCCTCATAGTAGACGTCCAAAATAGTAGGACATTAGCAGACATCTCTCATAGGAGATGTCCCTCATAGCGGGACGTTAGCAGACGTCCCTCATAGTAGACGTCCAAAATAGTAGGACATTAGCAGACATCTCTCATAGGAGATGTCCCTCATAGCGGGACGTTAGCAGACGTCCCTCATAGAAGGACATTAGCAGACGTCCCTCATAGGAGATGTCCCTCATAGCGGGACGTTAGCAGACGTCCCTCATAGCAGACGTCCAAAATAGTAGGACATTAGCAGACATCTCTCATAGGAGATGTCCCTCATAGCGGGACGTTAGCAGACGTCCCTCATAGAAGGACATTAGCAGACGTCCCTCATAGAAGATGTCCCCTCATAGCGGGACGTTAGCAGACGTCCCTGATAGCAGATGTCCCTTATAGCGGGACGTTAGCAGACGTCCTTCTTAGCAGACGTCCCTCATAGAAGGACATTAGCAGACGTCTCTCGTAGGAGATGTCCCTCATAGCGGGACGTGAGCAGACATCCCTTATAGCTGACGTCCCTCAAAGCGGGACGTTAGCAGACGTCCCTCATAGCGGGACGTTAGCAGACATCCCTTATAGCAGACGTCCCTCATAGCGGGACGTTAGCAGACGTCCCTCATAGCGGGACGTTAGCAGACATCCCTTATAGCAGACGTCCCTCATAGCGGGACGTTAGCAGACATCCCTTATAGCAGACGTCCCTCATAGCGGGACGTTAGCAGACGTCCCTCATAGCGGGACGTTAGCAGACATCCCTTATAGCAGACGTCCCTCATAGCGGGACGTTAGCAGACGTCCCTCATAGCGGGACGTTAGCAGACATCCCTTATAGCAGACGTCCCTCATAGCGGGACATTAGCAGAAGTCCCTCATAGTGGGGCGTTAGCAGACGTCCCTCATAGTAGGACGTTAGCAGACGTCCCTCATAAAACCACCCGCGTTCATTTTCCTACCGTCCACCAATATACCTCAAAAACGAATGAGCTGATCTTCACTAAAAATAATCCCTAAACATTATTTTATTTGGCTCTATGTTGTTAAAATGCTTGTCCTGCCACTTTAAACGACAAGTGCATTGTGGGAGACGGACAGTGTAGTTTGTTATTGTCCACAGGCGACGGTTCAGACGACAAACCCGGAGGACAGAAGACAACATTGTCCTGCCTTGTGCTCTTTCAAATTAAGAAAATAAAAGCACCAAACCAAACAAATGATAAATGGATGAAATAAACAAACTTTTCCTCGTCACGTTTACCTCTGGATGTCCTGCTGCGTCTTCTGTATGGACGTGACGGACGCCTCTATCTGTGCGATGTCCTTCACCTCCTTACTGCACCGGGCACACTGGCTGGAGAACCCTGCGGCGAGGACGGACAAGCGTGAGACGGCGCCGCGCCGCGGGGGGTCGTCGGGAGAGCGAGCGCGAGCGCAAAAAACACGTACCTTCGTTGTCGGAGGACTCGTGGGTCGGCTCCGGCGTGCTGCTGCTGCTCTCCGTGTTCTGGCTGCAGCTGGACGGCTGGCTGCTCGCCTTCCTGTGCTTCCCGTTCACCTCCGCCTGCGAGCAAAGCAGAGGCGTCGCTGCAGGAACCGCAACCTGGGTGCTAAAGATGCTAAAGAAGCTCAAGATGCTAAAGAAGCTAAAGATGCTAAATATTTGAAATAAAGCCGCAGTGGGCATCAAGTGGGAGCGGAAAAGGTGCAAGTAATGCGATTTCGCTGGACGTCTCTCACCCTTCAGACATAAACTTATTGTTATATTATTGCTACCATTATTAGTAGTATTATACACTATTGCTGTATTATTGTTATTATTATTATATAATGCCTACTTCTAATGGCTCTGCCACTGCACCTTATTTATTTATCTTGCTTTGATCTCCTGCTTATTTCTAAGTGCCCATGTTCCATTCTGTGTTTTACTTTATGTCTTATACCCAGATATTTTTATATTTTTATTTTTTACTTCTATTTCTATTCTATTGTATTTTATAATATTCGTCGGTACCAGATTGCTGCAACAAGAAGATTTTCCTTCGGGGATGAATAAAGTAATTATCTATCTATCTATCTATCTAAACGCACATTAATTCATATTTAACATCGATCAGTCAGAAGCTCTGCCGCGTTCCGTACCTCTAAATAACATAAACATGAATTATTTGTGCCTGTCTCTTTAAGATAATTTTTTCATTTTATTTATACGTAGATATATTTTATATATTTTTTCAACCGATTAGATTTTTCTTTTACTTCGCTTATTTAGTTTTACTGCATTTCATTTGAATTGTTTTTATTTGACTTAATTTTTTCAGTTTAATTTGTTTGCTTATTTTTCTATTTTTGTCTTTTCTTTTATTCGCTTTAACATCGTCAACATGATTCTAATCCTAATATCCTTCTATTCTAAATAACTATTTTGATTTATTTTCACCTACTTTAGTTTAAATAGATTTAGTAGTTTTTTCCCCCAGCTGGTTTAATTAATTCTATTTGACTTTATTAGAATTATTTAATTTATTTCCATCAATTGAAGTTCGACTCTTTTAGATGTGAACGTTTGGACACATATGAATGTTTTAACATCTTTAAGAGGCGTCGCACAAATATTACCATCCCAGGAACGCCGCATGTTTTTGTTTTGTTTTGTATTATTATTATTATTATTATGTTTCTTATTTTTTGTCGACTGACTAGTTTGCAGTACGTACACAAAAAAAGCATATCGTTACGTGTGGAATCATGGGGAATTGTGTGTTTCTATTCAGATAAGATAACGGTTTCCCAACAAAACGTAAAAAAAATGCTAAATTTCTTTGAATGGGACCCGAGGAAAGAAATTCACACTTTTTCCACGTCGCCAAATTTTGAGCGAGCGACTCCATGTTAGTCTTAAAGAGCTGCCGCACTTGTCCTCTACATTTTTTAATAACGTGCAATATCACACTGTGCAATTATTCAATTTTACTCGATCCCATTTCCCATCCTGCTCTTTTATTTATCGTTCATATGCACCTTATTTTAAACGTTTGACTGTTTGCACTACTTTTTTTTTAAATATATTTAAATACGTTAGTTTTTTTTAAATGTCTTTTTTACCGGTTGCTAAGCAACGATATTTGCTTGCCAGTTGCTCACTGTGTGATGACAATAAAGAAAGTCTAAGTCTCTCTATATGGATTTTTTTTTTTCAAACGTTCACCAATTTTTTTAAAACTGCGAGCTTTCATATTTTGTAAATGTTGAGGCGCCGGACCTTCTGCTGTCCGGCCCAGCTGTGGCTGTAGGAGAGGCCGTTGTGCCGCCGCTGGCGTCTCTCCTGCGTCTGGATCACGCCGTCCTTCTCGAACTGCCCCCGGCAGAACTCGGGGTCCCACGGCCGCGTTCTGCCAAGACAACGGAGGAGAAACCTGGTGAGAACCTGCTTGGCGGCGTGGGGGAGGGGGAGGTTAGGGTCACTCGTACTCCATGTGCTTGTAGGTCCACTCGGAGGTGACGGCGTCCTGCTGGAAGAGCCGCGGCGCCCAGGGCTTCTCCCCCCGCTCCCTGGCCTCTTTCCTCTGCGCCTCCTCCAGGACAAACTTCTCCTGCGTGGCCCGGACCTGGTCCCGGTCCATGATGGCGCTGGTCACGTGCCGCCACAGTCTGCGTGTGAGGGGGACGCAAATTAGAGAGCACACGCAAAGCAACGTTGGTGGTTTTGGGCTGTCGGGTGTTTCAGAAAGTTTGTTCGGTGCATGCAGGTGCAATAAAATATAAAAAAGTAAAACAATCCCAATAAACTATCAGCCAAAGTAAAAAATAAAATAAAAAAAAATCATCATTAATTGATTTCAATGAATTTTGTCATTAAGAAAAAAAAAAGAAGTTTATCTTTAATTGAAAATCCCCAAAAAACAATCAATCGATTTCAATGAATTTTGACATTAAGAAAAAAAGGTTTATCTTTAATTGAAAATCCCAATAAACTATCAGCCAAAGTAAAAAAAAAAAAAAAATCATTAATTGATTTCAATGAATTTTGTCATTAAGAAGAAAAAAAAGTTGATCTTTAATTGAAAATCCCAAAAAACTATCAGCCAAAGTCAAAAAAACAAAACAAAAACACAATCATTAATCGATTTCAATGAATTTTGTCATTAAGAAAAAAAAAGGTTATCTTTAATTGAAAATCCCAAAAAACTATCAGCCAAAGTCAAAAAAAAAAAAAAAAAAAAAAAAATCATTAATCGATTTCAATGAATTTTGTCATAAAAAAAAAGAGACAATAATCCCAGTTTCAACATTTCAGTAAACAGGTTATAACTGGATTAATTGAAATGAACCGCCCAGGTTGTTGACTCACCTCTCGGACTCGAACTCCCCCTGCTGGTCGCCCTGCACCACTCGTCTCTTGAGGCGAGCGCCGCGGATGTCGGCGCTGGGGTTCCACAGTGTTTCCTGCAGGCCGGAGCGCTTCTCGTGGATAAACACCTCACCGTCCTGCATTTTCCACAGACGAAAAATAAATATTCAGTACAACCCCCCCCCCCCCAAAATAAGAAATAAAAATTAGGGATGGGTACCTTTCACATTTGAACCGATATGGTTGATAACGATGCAAATTTCCGGTGCTTTTGTGCATTTATGTGGTAATAAATGGTAATTCGCTTAATACATTTTTTTTTTTTTTCCAATTCAACATTTATTTCTCAATATGGAACAACGTCCAGCTGTTTATATTGTAGCATCGCAGTACTTTCACAAACATCTTCAACATGAAAACCCAAATTATAACAAATAAAAATCCATCTCCACATATTCCTAATCCTTTCCCCTGATGGTAGAGCTCTATAGATCTGTGACGGTAGATCCGAGGCTGTCAAATTGGGCACTCTTCAGCCTTAACAAAAATCTATCGCTAAACCCGGAGCTTCCTCAGATCACAAGTATTTCCCTTCGCGATGCTCCACCTTCCGACTGACATCATTACACTCTGAGATGCTGCGTTCAAGTCCGGCTCGGAAAATCGCCAACTCCTCCACTCCCTCGGTCACAAGGCTGCGTTTCGGTGCCGAGGCACTGCACGGTTTAATTTTCCGTGAATCGGTACTTCAGAGTACTGGCAGAATTATGTCTTTTATCTCTTCAGAGCTGATCTTCTCAATCGAGGCCTCGTGTCGCTGCTTCTACAAAACACGTAATTACCAACTCCGACTGATTCCCACCCTCCGCTGCACCCACGTCAGGCCTCACCCAGTGTCCGTCCACGGTGGCCAGGAGCTCCTCTCCCACGAAGATCTTGCCGCTGATGAGATTCACCGAGCAGGAACCTCCGAGGAAAGGCTGTGGGGGAGGGGGGGTGGTGGGGGGGTAGGGGCGCCACAGTTCAAGCTTCCAGGTAAAGACGGCTTCTCATCAGTTCCATTCACATCCACACACACACTTCCACTCCTCACTGATGAGATTTGCTGCCGATTTGTCTTATTTTCTGCTATTCGCTCTTTCAATTGTCAAAATCGTGTTTTTTTGCTCTTTGTTTTGTGTCCCTTTTGTTTTTGTGTTTGTTATCATTGTTGTGCTTGTTTTGCTTTTTTGTTTCGTTGTTGTTGTTTTTTGGCCTACCTGCTAATTTTACTCTTGCTAGATAGTGATGTTACTGTCTAGATAGAACTGCGCAGGCTGGTTTAATCTCATGACGTTAGTGCTACATATATATATATATACATATATATATATATATGTAGCCCTAACAAGGGTATTGTATGCATCTCCCCACCAAGTCTATCTCTCCGTCTTTCTTATCCTCTCTTCTATCCTTTCACCCCAACCGGTCAGCAGAATGGCGCCACCTCTGAATCTGTTTTTTCCTTTCCAGTGTCACAAACAAACCTGCTTGCTCATGTGGATATGTTGGGCTTTTCTATTTTCTCTATAAAAGCACATTGGAATGACTGTACTGTATTCAAAAATGTTCTTTTTAATAATAATAATCACAAAGAAAAGAGGGTTTCTCGTCGACACGCTGTTGCGCTGGAGCGAAACGCACCTTCAGCTTGAACTCCAGCTCCGTGAGGCATTTGGTTTTCTCACACTCGATGGTTATTTTCCCTCCCAGCTCCAGAGTCATCGTCCCATAGACGATACCTACGGGGGGACGACGGGGGGGATCAGGTGCTCGTGTACAGTCACGAGTATAAATTACAATAAGTGAATCATTTGGTCAAACTCACTTCACTGAGGGGCTGAAGACCAATAAGTAATTACATCATAAAGTCAAGATAACTAGACATGGGTAACTAGATATGACAAATCTGTCATTACAATACAAGTCTTGCGATATATGATTAATTTTACAGTGAAATATGACCCATCTCTCGGTAGCAGTAAGGATTCAAACCCGCAAACACAAGCTTTGCCTCTTTCCACTCCACTGCCCCTCTTTTCTACCCCTCGTTAAAAAAAAAAAAAAAAAAATCCGAACTTGACCCGAGTGAGGAAAAAGCACATTCGTTTTTTAATCTACGTTTCTCTCAGGACTGATGATTTATGGGAAGTAAAAAGATTATTTCATTTCCTTGGGCAGAGCGATGAGCTTGCATATTTCAACCCTGCGTTGCCGAAGGTAGCGCTTCTGTCCTGAAAGGCCGTTTAGCAACCGGATCGATTTTCTGGTACAAAATGTATCTTCACTGGGATAAAAGGAAAATATGATGGGAGGATTGAAAGTACATCCTGTTCTCGTGATGATGTCCCCTCATGCTGCTCAGTCTTTTGAAGAACAGATTTGTTTTTTGTGTCTTTTGTCCTTTAAGCGTGAGCCTTTTAATCTCATTACCATTTAATTCGTGTACAATTACATTTCCTAACCTGCGTTTATCACCCAAACATGAAATTAAAATCGCAAATCGACTTGACAGTGTTGAAAGGGAGCCGTGAAGGTGAATTAGCTACTAAATAGGTCCCTGCGGCGACGCCCACTTCAGTGAAAGGACTCGAAAAAAGAAAAAAAAAGGGCTGCATTACCTTTGCAGTGCGCGTAGGGCATGGTGATGACGTACTCCTCGTCCCTGCTCAGGAACAGCAGCCGGGCTTTTCCGTCCAGGATGGCGGAGAGAGAGTTTCCTGGCGAGAGCAGCAGAGGTGTGAATCCAAGGCTGCGTCTCAATTCTCCCCCTTAGCCCTTCATCTTACCCCTACCCCTTTGAAATGTGCGTTCATGAGGGTCTGAGGGGTGAGGGGAAGGACTATTCACCCCTCTAAACGGAGCTTCTACAGATGCACACTTTAAACAGAGGGGTAGGAGGACATGGCGCCGAAGGACTTGCATTTCACATATATAGACGCTTCTAAAGTTCTATAAACCTGTTGTGTTTTATACCAGTAAGAACGGCAGTAGCGCTGCCGTACGTAGCTTCTGTGTGTATTTGTTTGGTAGAGCCCGTGTTTATAACATTTTATTATTACACTGTAGAGTTCCAAAGTCTTCTAATATGGGTGTTTCGAAAACAGGGACCCCCGAGCAAACAAGGAAGCTCCTCCGCTTTCACATGGTGAATGAGGAAATATTTCTGAAGTCCAAATACGGCGCAAAAAAACTGAAGTAATCCACATCTCCGTCTATTTCTTCTCCTTGGTGGGGGAAAGGCGGAAAACGAAACAAAGCAGCCAAGCTGCTGCAACACGTTGAATTTGGGACGGCGTGACGACGCTCCTGCTGGAAAATCAACAAACATCCGTGGCTCAGCTCTGCTGATGTAACGGCGCCGGGTTATGATGTCATAACTGTGAGACGGGGCGAGAGGCGGAGGGGGGTCCCAAATCTAAGGGCTGAAACTGCCTTTGCCCTCGTTTTGGAGGTGGCTAAGGGGTAGGCGGAGGGCTAAGGGGTAGGTGGAGGGCTAAGGGGGAGGCGGAGGGCTAAGGGGTAGGCGGAGGGCTAAGGGGTAGGCGGAGGGCTAAGGGGTAGGCGGAGGGCTAAGGGGTAGGCGGAGGGCTAAGGGGTAGGTGGAGGGCTAAGGGGTAGGTGGAGGGGTACAAAAGAGAATTGGGATTGGGCCCCCAGTCGACGTCTGCGAACAGAGAGGCGAGGGCGAGCGGCCCGCGGCTCACCGTAGAACTTGGACTTGGCCAGGATGCTCCCGTTGATGGAGAAGCCGTCCTTCCGGTTGCAGACGTGAAAGGCAGAGATGGGCGGATGGTGGGACACCTGGCGGGGGAACAAGAAGGCGTCTGAGACCCGTCGGCACTTTTTTTTTTTTTTTATTACATTTGCGACATTGCGCTCTGTGTTAGGGGGGGGGTTGATTTATCACCTGCTCGGCGATGTAGAAGGTGCAGCTGTCGGTCTCGGGATGAAGCCAGCAGCAGCGAAACGTCTCCCCCAAGATCGGATTGTAAGGCTTTTTAAGACCCTGGGAAAATATGCACAAAAAAAAAAACCTGGGTTAGTATGAGGAAATACTCACTACTTCCTGGGTCGGATGGATCCGAGATAAAACGACCAGGCGATCTTCATCGACCACAATCGAAATTAAATTCAAGGAGTTATCAGATTCCTCTCGATACATCTGGAGCCCAAAAAAGAACCCGGCTTCAAAAGAAAATTGCTGAGTCAGCTCAGATTAATCTGGAGACACTATCTGCTGGTTCATGATGGCCGTTTTGACTCTCCTCAGACACGGAGGAGATAAATCCCCCCCCCAAAAAAACCCATGAAACAAGAGGGAAGCTTCAGTCGACAGATTTACTGCAGAGACTCTGAACAGACGAGTAAATGAACTATTGATGGTGCTGGTTAAAGGCTCAACGGTGACGTAGCGAAACGCTTAAAATCTTGTAAAAGAAGCCGTTGAGATAATATTTCACGTTGGAGTTGATGTTGTCATGTAGACCAGTGTTTTTCAACCACACTGGTGTTTCCATGAGATCTAGTCAGGTATGCCGTGGGAAATTACCCAATTTCACATTATTTTCTAGAAATCATTTGCTCTCACAGCCGCTGTCAGCTGCGAGAGTAGTGTGTTGCAGAGTAATCATGTATAAATACTCTTCACGAGGCAGCACAGAACTTTGCGGGTGAAATCGAAACTGACAGACGTCAGTGTGGTTAATCTCCACCTCCTGCTACCATCTTGAATCAAAGTACTGTGTCAGTGACAGTGATGGAGAAGTTTTTGAAAAGGAAGAATGTGAACCAGGATCTCAGCTCTTCATCCATCAGGTCCAGGTTTCACACTGAGGGAGGCACTATTCAAAAAAAGGACTTTGTTTCTGTATTTATTTGATTCCTGTTTATATTGTTAATAGAGGCTACAGAGTTTCACATTTTAACATTTTCAGGTGGTGGGGTGCCTCCAGATTTTTCCAAACAAAAAAAGTGTGTCTTGGCTCAAAAAAGGTTGAAAAACACTGATAATCACGTTCATCCAAACAGCAGGCGTTGCAATCGAGGTCAATCACAGGTGAATCTAAAAAAGAAGAATGTTTGAGGACGTCTTTACCTTGGGCTTCTTGTAGAACCCAGACAGGTACCACCTCAGCACCTGCTTGATGCGACCGTACGCGCTCTCTTCCTGCACGGCTCTGCGGGGGGGGGGGGGGGGGGGAACCGAGGTGGAAGAGCTTTTAATTTGAAACACTGAAAAAACGTCACCGAGTCGGAGGGCGGAGGAGGAGACTGACTGTGAGAGGAGGTCGGCGTGGTAGTAGTAGTCCGACAGCTTGTCCAGGAAGGAGCGCGGCTCCAGGATGAAGGTCGGCAGCACCACCTTGGACAGGTCCATCCCCGGCCTCAGCTGCTTCAGCAGACCCCAGATCAGCCCTTTGTTCTCCTCGGAGACCGTCTCCACCTGAGACGCCTCTCCGGCCTGGAGGAAGACGCACAGCCGGGGGGGGGGGGACGGGAGGACGGGGGGTCAATCTAAAGGCTTTATGGAAGAACGCCGACTCGTCGTTGATGACCCACCTCAGCCATGTCCTCGGGGCCCTGCTCCACGTAGGCCGTGGCCCGGGGCCCCGGGGACAGGTCGTCCCATTGGTCCATGTCGCTCTCCTCCGTCAGCCGCCCGCCGTTCTCGTTGGCCGTGGTGTCCCAGTCGTCCTGGGCCTCGCGCTCCGACTTGTCCGAGAAGCCGTCGTGCTCCATGTGGTCCAGGAGCGCCGTGTCGTTCAACCTGACAGGGGCGTCACACTCATTTTAGTCGAGGGGCCACATCCAACCTGATCTGACCTCTGGAGGGCCAACAAGTCAAACATCACATGTTAAACTGCAGACATGGACAAATGCAAAGTCTTTCCTTCTTTTGATCCTTTTGCAAGAATTTGCCAGTCTACTCTGAAATGTACATATTAAAAGGAAATCAGATATTATTATATTTGCAAAAAAAAACAATCCTCAGTCGCCTGTATCTGGATATCGTATTCAGGATTAAAACAATTTGTCATCATCTGGAAATTGTTTTGAGTTTACTTGTCTAAAGTATCACTTCACATAAGTTGGACTCATTGTTTTATTGTGAAAGGCGTCGTGTCATGTGACCTCCACAGATGCATTAATGTCGGGAGTCAAATTCTGACTAAGGGCGGTTTTGAATGTCATTTTTGCCGATCGAGTGTTTTTAGATCAGCCTCTGTCAAGTTTCCATATTTATACTTTAAAATAAAATCACATTGCGGCCGGATTAGATCGTCTGGTGGGCCGCTTCTGGCCCCCGGGCCACATGTTTGACACTCCTGACCAAACAGATAATAAAAACAAAACAAACGGAGGCGACCATAAACGGTGGAATGACGATCGGCCGTCTTGTTTTTAAATGAACGCAAAAAGACAAATTGCAGGTAATTAAACTGCCGGGTGGCTCCGGAAAATTGAGTCAAGTCAAGTTGAGAGAGTTTTATTTGTCCTGCTAATGTTACATGACGAAGAGCTTCATTAGTGAGATCATCTAAAAAATTTTTTTAAAAAGACAATCTCCCACAACGTGAAGCCCTTCAGTGGCATCTGAAGTCCACACTGGTCAGGTTTGATCCAGGCGATGCAGGGAAGAGTGAAAACTCTTGCGAGCACATGAGAACTCCTCTCTTATCCCCCACAATGCAACAAAAGTTCTGCCTTTTCATTTTGAAAAGGTGTAAACACTGGGCCACACCGCCATGTTCCATCCTCCAGCGCTTCTCCCTGCACGGAAATGTCCCTAGGACCTGCTCTGTTCTTACTTCCGGAGAGAGAAACCAGTAAGGAACTTAAAAGTGATTAAAAAAGTGGTATTAGAACAGATAACTAGACTCCTCATAGCCCAGCTTTTCATCGCTCATGAATACAACAAGACAGAAAGAGAAGAAAAGTAGCTGTTTTTCCATGAAATATAACGGAAAGATAATACCCATTTTAAATATGAATTGCAGGTCGGGTTTTTTTTAACAAATATTGCAACATCATCACAATAGCAATCGAGACTTGTGGGTAAAAGTGCAACTCCCCCAAGCGGTCCTGTTCTGCATGTCTGAAATAAATAACCATTGAAAATATCCGAAATAATGGGAACTGCACTACAGCCGTCTATGTCCTGCTATAAAAGCAAACCTGGAAACCTGGAAACCTGGAAACCCCCCCCCATTGTCTCTCTGTTGTCAACGGCCACTTCCAGCACTGGACTTTGCTCCACAAACATGAGGACCGCGATGCTTGAGAAGTCGACCAATCAAACTATATCAAAAGAACTGTGGGTACAGACACATAACAAAACAGTTACAAATAAAAAAGCACAAGGTTTAAAAAAAAAAAAAAAAAAAAAAAAGGAAGGACATGAATACATAATAATTGCAATCCACTATAAGAATATGGAGATCTGTGTAAAACGTCTTCTGACCCACAGCGTATCACTTCCTCTGTTCCGGACCGACGACTTGCCATAGAAAATGAAAACCAGCATTTCTGGAGGATTTCACAGTGAAAAGTCTGCAGAGGAGGACGACTGGAATAAGACGCATCTATCAAACGCCCACTGGAGGATGTTTTATCGCTCCGGCGACGAGGCGACGGCGGCCTTGGCTGCTCCGCCGACTCGCTCTAATCTCGACCACTTTGGCGGCGCGACAATCCCGAAGCCCGGACGACGGCCAGGACGACGGAGACGGAGACGGAGACGGGGTGTCCAACGGAGGGCCGACCGACCAAAACCGGAGACAACTGTCAAAAAAAATCGCTTCTGTATAAACGTCTTCCATTAGATCCGGAGTTATTAAGAGTAAATATGAAGCAAGCTGATGCAATTAGGATTGCGCAATACACACACCGCTTATAGAGTTATATAGTCCCACTTCAAACTGGGACGTCTGCTGAATTGTCATTTCACACCCAGATCTGACTAAAGAAAGACAAACGGAGGAAACTGTACTCGTCAGCGTGTAAAAAAAAAACCAAGAAGTGAAAGTGTCCAGAGGGGGAAGGCGAGGTTTCGATGGCTCGGGGCTCTGAAGGGGAAACATCATAAAGCTTTTTACACGTCAGACATTTGATCAATAAAAAACAAAAAACAAAAAACAAAAAAAACAACCTCAGAATGTAGACGAGCAGGTTCTAACTGCAAACAAACATTATCTTATTTCCCCAAGTGGGCGACGTTCGTCATGTTCCAGATGCTTTTAGAAACACACTGGATATGGTCACGGTTAACGACACCTTCTTTCTTTTCAAAAGCAACAATGGAAGCCTGAAGGTTAGATAGCGAGCGAGCGAGCGAGATAGAGATAGAGAGAGCGAGAGATAGAGAGAGAGAGAGAGACCTGAATGATCGCATTCCTACGAGCAACACCAAGTGTCAGTTATTAATCCAAACACGCCCTGGATGAGGCGACACGTTTCCTTACCTTAAAGACATACAAGCACTGAGGAAAAGTCTTCTTCTGCACCACAGTTGCCAGAAAATCACCCCCCCCCCCACTAAAAAATAAAAAATAAAACACCACCACCACCGCTGCAGTTTCTCCTTTTCTACCGTGTCTCTAAATCTTTTCACTGACAGGCCATAAAGGTGCAGTTTGCTTCCTTCGGCTTCGACACACCTGCTTCCTGAATGTGCGCCTGCATATTTCTGTCTGTGTGCCAGAGCGCGTGTGTGTGTGTGTGTGTGAGTAAGTGTGTGTGTGTGTGTGTGTGTGTGTGTGCACGCGCAGAGTTTGCAATGGCTGCGTTGCCACCGTCTCTTTCTGGGCGGTGTATGGCTCATATTGCGCTCCATCTTCCTGCTCCCCCCTGTCAGTCATGTGACAACACGGGCCACCGTGATTGGCCGGGGAGAGGAGCAGGAGAGGAGGGAGTGCTGGGATGGATGGCCAGAGGGAGGGCCTGGCCAAGGGAGGAGATAAAGAGAAAGGGGGGGGGAGGTGTGAGGAGGAGGAGGAAAAAAGATGTCTACTGTAAGATGTAAACAGTATACAAATAGGTCAGTGTGTGGAGACCGACGCTTATATTAATAGCCACACGCATATGAGCACATGCTCATGATTATCCTGCAAAATTGGCATTTCTTTATCAACAACACAACCTGTGAGCTGCTTGTTTTTTTTTTAAATAAATGTTATGTCTGACCTGATTTTATGAGGCAACACTCGTAAACACTGACACAGTTTCAGGCCGTCCAGCAGCCGATGGGAACGGCGTCACCGTCACGGTATTTAGGGAGGTTCCTCACAACTAACTCCTCCAAAAATTAAAAAAAAAATTAAAAATAGATACGCAGCATTCAACGGGTCCTCGCACCGCTTCAGATTCAGAATGACTTTATTAATCCCTTGGGGTTAATAAAGGAGCAGCACACGGAGAGCAAAAGAATAAAGAATAAATAAAATAGGATAAGGCAAAAAAAATAAATTTAAATAAAATAAATAATTATGGACAATATTATATAGACTCTTCACTAACCTTTACGAAATAGAAATGGCAATAAAGAATAAAAACTCCAAATGAAAATATAAAGTGATAGGTGACTGTGATTACAGACGGGGTAGAATAAGAATAATAATTTAAAAAAAAGTTTTTTTTTTTTAAATAAGTGACTTAGCAGTTAATACTTTATGTCACAAATGTCAAGTTTCTTTATGTCTTCATATTTGTATACGAGTATATAGTGTGTGTATAGTTGTATAGATATAATTACATCGTCAATATATGATATTCTTACTGTATTAATTTTAATATATAAAACTCTATATCATTTAATGCAGGAATACAATTAAATAAGCCTAGAACTACGTCGGTAGAGCGCCGACCTTCGCCAACGCCACACTCGCGTGTTAGCCACTAGCGCATATCGATGCTAGCTAGGTCGGTCACTGTGTGAAACGCTGAGCAGGGAGCGTCTCCATGGCAACAGACCCTTGATGTCCAGCTTGTTCTGTGTGACTGGACAGGCCGCGGTGGCGGATCGCTTTGGATCCTTTAAGAAAAAGGTTTGGAGTTGTTTACCTCTCCAGGTAAACAACGTCAGAAAAGCTAAAAAAAAATCCCAACACAGTTTACCGTCGTGAATCTGTATTTGCAAAGCGTCACGCCATGATAATAAGGGTTAGGGGGTTCAAAATAGGGTGTTTCTATAGAGTTCCGGGACGCAGGAGTCACTCAGACCACAGATTTCTGCACCAGCGGCTGTTTGACACGTCGAAGCAGGAAAAACACACAGATGTATAAAAGACGACTGTCATTCCTGCAATATCCTGTTATTGTTTCACGCTGCTTCCAGCTTGAAGTCCAACTTGTCAAAACTTGCTGGGACATTTTGTGAGCGAGTTCAGCAGCTGACATGGCAATTTTTTTTTTATTAAATCCAAAAATCTGGACAAATAGACTCATAGGTGCATAAACACATTAAATGTTTAAAAACAGATACGTACATATGCTGCCGTTTCCATTAATTGAAGTTTTTCTAATTTCTAATTCGTTTGTCCCGTTGGTCTGAATGTTGTATAAACCGATCAGACTGTTGTGCGGCTTTATATAGAACAATAATATAATAATAATAACGATAATGTTCTTATCTCATCTGGAAGGCTGTGGGCGTTGAGTCTTTTTCTCACAGAGTTGCTGAAACGATCGTAAACAAGGGTCACGCCTCCTCCGCCGATACCGTCGGCGATTTCAACCGTCCAATCAGATAGCAGCGTTTTCACACCAGGCGACTTTAATCAGATTGGTGTTGAACTCGATTTGGTTACGGGCCCTTGGAATTGCAGCTACAGATAAAAACTGTAGTACTCACTTTAGTATCAGACGTTTCTTGTTAAACAGCTTTCATGCCTGAAAATGCTATTTTTTTTATTTATATAAAATATTTTTTGAAGACATGAAATGGGACTGGTTCATGTGCCAAGAGAAAACCGGACGTCCTGGAATTTCAGATTTCTGGAACAAGGTAGTTCATCCACGTTCAAGTCTAATTGGAAGGTTTGATTCCGCAGTACATCTCCTCAATGACGATTCTCATCTCCTCATCTCTCCCTCACGGAGAAAGCAGGATAGCGTCTTTAACTGCAGCCGGAAAGATTGAAAGATTGAAAGATTGCAGTCCGCCGATGAAAAGCCTCCAACACAGTGTCTAGAAACTCAACGGTCGAGGAGCTTTTGGACGTCTCACATGTAGAATCATCGACGGCAACGATTAGCAGAGCAGGAAAAAGAAAAAAACTGTGGACGAATGTCCCCGTGTCAGACTGTGGGACAGACATATGGTGGTGGTGGTGGTTTCAGTTTGGCCTTCAGTCCACTGATAACAAGAAAAACATTTTTTTTTTTAAGAGGCAACTAAAATAGCTCACTAGTTTTGGAATTTAAAAAAAAACCAGCGGCCATGAGACTGAATGAAGTAGAAGTTTGAAGAATGTTGTACGAGTTTCTCCGTCATACTGGCGAGGATTTTCAACGACACACCCGCTACTCTCAGAAACCTGAAGTGTCTTTTTCACAAAATTTCAAGATATCCTGCAGCAAACTGGTCTCCGACGCAACACGACCTCCAGCTACAATCATCCTGCACGTTGAATAGCGACTGTAACATATAGCTCATTATTTGACACTGATGTATGGAGCAATATGAAAGTCAGCCACGACAACAACAAACACCCACGCGGCAGGAACAATTTGAAAAGAAGGAAAAAACCAAAATAACAAGACAGAATAAGTGGAAAGATGCACGACTCAACAAAAAGTCTAGACCAGGGGTCGGCGACCTTTAATGCCCAGAGAGCCATTTGGTCCCGGTTCCCACTGAACACAACACCCAGAGAGCCGCACACATTTTATTTTGACAGTCCCACAGGAAGACCACGCCAGGAGGACACGACACACAAAACCTCCTTCACTGCTGGTTGACGACTTACAACTAATAAACTAAACTACATGAACCAAGCAACAAAAACACAATGATTAGCAACACTACAAACCTAACATAACCCCCAATAATTACATTTAAAACACGACAAACAGAAACTCCCATAATGCATTGCAGCTCTCAGCTCCTTTATTGCTACACATTATTAAAATGGAAGATAAATGTGGGAGATCTGGGATTGTTAGAACTACGAGTGTGATGGTGTGTCTTTAATGTCCTGTAGTTGTTGTGTAATTCACTAGAATGTTCCGTCACTCTCAACAAGTCTGCAATGAACCTCCTGGAACTGTCGGCGCTCCGCAGCGCAGCAGTTTTACTGTGAAAGGAACAGGAAGCTCCCAGCTTCAGACACCAGTTGAGCCGCTGTCATGACCTGCAGCCGCAATCCTACGTCCTTCGTGCCATTATTGTTGCGTAATGACGTCACATCGCTGCGTCGTTCACGACCCTACATTTTACTCCACTCTTTGTAGCGGGACTGCGCTCTGGGGGGGCCTTGCCTCCTTACGTCCCTCCGGGATTTAACTGCAGTGGGACCGAGGCTCAAGGAGCCGCAGTGGAGGGACCAAAGAGGCTGCGGGTTGCCGACCCCTGATCGAGAATATAAAACTAAGGAGGGGAAATTATGCCTCTATCATTCAGCTTCTTTAACGTCAAACCTTTAAAAAAAACAATAATAATAATAATAGATCTTCCACATGGGACGTTCAACTGCAGCAGCTGATCAAAGAAGAGACGGAATCACATGTCGGGAAAGACAAGACGACGTGTTTACATACTGCAGGAGCTCGGCGTCCGTCAGCGCAGTGGACTGCAGCAGCTGGAGGAGTTGTGAGGAATCCGAAGACGTGCTGAGATCTCCTTCCCTCCCGGCTTTGGCCGTCAGCTTGTAGAGGCTGGAGCGGCTGAGAGCGAGCTCCAGGGCGTCCATCCAGCACCGGCCTGGGGAGCAGACACATTTTTTTATTTATTTTAAAGGGAAGCGAAGGGAAGGAGGGCAGACCGATAAAATCCCCGGACGCCCGGAAAACGTCGTGGGATACCGACAAAAAGCCTCTCCTACCGTCGGATTCGGACGCGGCCCTGAAGATCAGGTAGTTGCTGGGTAGAGGCTGGGTGATGGAGCCGACCGTCTCTCCTCGGGGACCCTGAGCACACGGATCAAACGGTGACCGGCGCTTCAAAAGACACTGAGCCTCGATCAGCAAAATGAACCTTTTTCTTTAAAAAAAAAATCATTTCAATGGGGAAAATACTCAAGTCTGGGTTGCAATTTCTAAAACGACCACAAGGAGTCACTCACACCAGACTTTTTTTCTAAAGGGACACACAAGGAGATGTAGAATCATGTGTGTAGGAGCTTAATTAAAA
Source organism: Blennius ocellaris (assembly GCF_963422515.1). NCBI lineage: Eukaryota > Metazoa > Chordata > Actinopteri > Blenniiformes > Blenniidae > Blennius > Blennius ocellaris. The sequence goes on along the minus strand of NC_137660.1, from coordinate 27,374,671 downwards.
AGATAAATAATTTAAGTTGATCTAAAACAGCAGCAATGTAAGACGTTTAATTTGGTAGGAGTTTTAGTTCACATGGGCGATAAAGTAATAAGTTAATCATTTAAAATGTTGTGGTTGATTTAAGTGGATAAAAGTTAAATTTATATATTATTTGCAATGTTTGGGAAGGGATGACTGTTTGTTGTTTTCTGGTGGCTGTGCACCTTTAATTGTTTGTTGATGCTCCCGGGGGGGTGGAGTTTGGGGGGGGGGGGGGTTACCTGTGACAGGAAGTCAGGCAGGTGAGAGTGGAGCCTCTCTCTCTCTCTCTCTCTCGCTCTCCCTTTTTTTACTTGTTTACGATGTGAAGAGAGAGAGCGTCAAGCTAAGGCCACATCTCAGTGGAAACTACAATGTGTTTTGCTTGTATAAACAAAAGCAGACGTACAGTTTGTGACCCCCCCCCGAGATCCAAAATGTCCTTTTTAACGGGATTTTAATCGGCTGTCAAGAGTGACCACCGGGCGCCCGTGCACCAATTTACGGGCGTGACGGAAACGGGCGTTATGGCGTCCAGATCAACCCGGCTGACCTTGACGGCCCAGATGGATTTGTCCAGCGGGTGGAAGAGCTTGAAGCAGAAGCCGTCCTTCTTGGAGGGTCTCTCGATCAGCTTGCAGGCGCTCAGCAGGACGCTGCCCACCCAGTGGTCCGTTTTGGGGGTCTTGTAGATCAACAGCACGCCCGGCTTCAGGGCGCACCACAGCTTGGTCCAACTCTTTAGGGAGCCGCGGATCTACGGAAGTGAAAAAAATTAAAAGAGGAGGTGGAAATCAAATGTGAGCGGTGGATAACGTCTTATTTGCAGCACCGATTAGTAAGATACACTTGGTAACGACTTGATATTCTGGGTTTTGATGTCACAACTGAGCATAATAATCCACACTTGACACCTTGAGCCAGTCGGACATGATGACGACACTGGGGTCCTTGAGTGCGGTGGACAATTCTTTAGCTGCCCGCTTCTTCTCCTGTCTGTAATTCTGCTTTTGGACCTGCAGAAACAAACAACGACAACATTTAATCCCCACAACACATCCAGACGAGCCGAACGAGACGCCGCCGAGGGACTTTTTTTTTTTTTACCTTCAGAGACTCTTTCCTGGCCAGCTTCTCTGTGGGGGAGGGGCAGTCCTTCTCCACACCATTAAACATCCTGGACTCAGACTGGCGGTGGGCGTGAGAAGAGAGAGAGAGAGAGAGAGAGAGAGAGAGAGGCAAAACACAAACTTTAAAAAAAAGCGCAGACTATTAGCAGTTTAGCAGATAACACATCGTCTCCTGAACGTTTCCGTCCCCCGATAAAGAAGAATCCGATTCACTTGAGACGACGAGAGCCGATTTGATCAGATTTGGGTTTTTTTTAGTGCGTTTTCCTGTTGAAAGTGAGCTTCCCTGTCAATATTGGTGACGCGACCACGTTCTCTAGACGTAGAAAGTGTTGGATGGTCTCTGCTAATCACAATCGCAGCCGCTTGTTTATCGTTTAAGATTCTCCGTAGATCACACATACCCACCTGCAGCATATGAAAAAACCATTCTATCTGGTCACCAATCTAGCTCTGAAGCACTGTGACAATTACATGAAAATATAAAAGGACAACATGGAGAGAGAGAGGGAGGAGGGGTGGGGGGGGGGGGGGGGGGGGGGGGTTGTTGTTCTTGAATTTTCCCGTGAGGGCTGTCAGGGGGTGGAAAAAGGCCAGCGGTGCAGCTGCGCATGAGAATTACTCCACGATATTGCGAGACGAGAGACAAGAGGGGAGGAGACAAGAGGACACGTTTTGGTCCCGGAGACACTTTTACTAGGCCGTCGCTGATTGGAGGACACAGACTAGTGGGGACTAAGAACAGCGTTAAGCAGCAACGAGGACAGATTAGGTCTGGAAATGGCTTGAGGACCTGAAGACACAGTTCCCACCACGGCCATGACATTTCTACGGTAACGCAGTGGCTTATCTTACAATTTAAACGCTATTTTTTGTTTTTTTGTTTCCGGATTTGTTGGTTCTGTGTCATCAAGACGTGATTTGTTTTTTTTTTATTTACCCATCGGCGCAAAGCTCCGCAAAAACCTACGGACGTAGGATCGAGGTCACTAATGCCATAAGGGAAAAAAAAAAAAAGGAGCGATCACAGATTGTAAAAAGAAAACAGTGTTTGCTCACCGAATGAGTCATTGACAGTGAGCCGTTATGGGGACTGCCCAATCAGGACCTGGGTTCTTACCTTGCTGCCTGGTGATTGGGCAGGACTAAGTTCATTACTCAGCATGGAGAGACCGTCCCTGTCTGTTTCACTGCCTGGTGGGAACCCACAACACACAAGTCACACACACACAAATGAACTTGAGAGATTAACCTGCTGGCAGACAGTTAAAAAAAAAAGCGCGGCGGCCGCCAAAGCAGCTAAAAACTAGCAAAAAGCAGCGGCGGCGGCAGCAGATCTACGCGTGGCGGCTGCAAACCACTGGCAGCGTGTTTCTTGTGTGTTTCCCGGTTGTCCGTCTCTACCTGGACTGAGGCTGTAGAGGTCGTTGTCTCCTCCATAGGACAGGTTCCTGGTGAGGGTGCGGGGGTCGATTTTGGGCGGGGAGGTGGCGCTGGGGCACAGAGAAAACCTCCGGTGGAAGAGATTCTCCTCCTTCATCCTGACAACCTGCTCGTCGTCTGCAATGAGAAGGATCGGAGAAGGAAAAGTGAGGCGTGTGTGTGTGTGGGTGTGTGTGTGTGTGTGTGTGTGTGTGAGACGGAGCGACGCCGTCAGAAGGACCATAACTCGTCGACTCGCACCCTGGAATCCGTCCCTGCAGCCTTTCAAATTCAAAATCGGACATCGAGCAGGAAAAGGCCAACGTGGTGGCGGACTACTTGGCTCACGAGCGCGGAGTTATGGTCATGTGATCACCAGGCACTTTGGAGTAATTATTTATTTTTCTTTCGGAATGGAATTATTCGCCGTTTTGCTGTAGAAAAGGTTTTTTTTTTGTTTACTTTAGTAGAAAAATTGAGTATCCTTTTAAAGAACGGAGGTGAATATTTTATTGTCATTGATTTGATTGGTTAGGAAAAGGGGGGGGGGGTTACCCTTTAAAAGCAGGTTGTTTTCAGGTTGTTTTTATGATTTTATGTATTTATTTCTTAATGTATTGCTTTAGCTTTGTTGTAAAGCACTTTGGATGCCACCGGGTGATTGTAAAAGGCGATAGAAATAAAGTTTGAATTGAATTTTTAATTGTTTTCTCACTGTAAATAGATTTTTTCCTCTTGCTGTAAATATATATTTTTGTTTTCGCCGCTGTACATACTGAGCACCAGCACTATTTCTGAGGAAAATAAAGACACAGTCGACTTGCCATATGGATCATGGTTATTATTATTATTATTATTATTTGGACTGAACGAGAACCCCGCCACAGGTTTCAGCGCGTATCAACATCAGAAATCGCAAGCGGCTGCCGTGATTCATCCTGAACTGTTGGGACTGGATCCGGGCCGTCCTACTCCTCGTCTCCGCCTCTCGGAGTATGTTTATCTGTCTGAGCCCCCCCCTTCCCTCCACCACCCCCTGCAGCCGTCCACGCCAACAAAGGCCTACTGTACGGGCGACATGTCAGCCTGACCACATAATGGCACTTGTGCGCGGCAGTGACAAGCAGTTCAGACTGCACATTGTCAGGGTGTGGGACAGATAAAGACCTCGGTCTGTCCACAGAGACCCAGTGTCTCTAATAACCCCACTGCCTCTACCAACTCCTCTTCCATTGTCCCCCGACCAAATCCTTCTCTCTCCGGTCATTCCCTCCACAGTCGTACAGCGATGAGGTTCAAGGTTCAAGGTTCAAGGTGTTTTATTTGTCATTTCAACAGTAGAAGCCAGGTTTCACAGTGTAATGAAATTCTTACTTTGCCGTCTACCCTGGTGCCGACATACATAAATAAATATGTATATACACAAGAAAATAGAATAAAATATAAAATAACAGCAGTGCAAAAATATTAGTCAGAAAGTGAGATGTGCAATTGTACAGATTAGATGTAAACATGTTCAGAAGTCTGATGGCAACGGGGAAGAAAAGAGTTTTTGAGTCCATTCGTTTTGCATTTCAAGCTTCTGCACCTCCGGCCTGAGGGCAGACGTGTGAACAGTCTGCGTTGTGGATGGGTGGGGGTCTTTTAATACGGAGGCAGCTCTACTGCGGACCCCGAGTCGTGTCTCACGACCGCCGTCGATGCATTTTTTTTTAAAAAGAAAAGAGAGAGGAGAGGAGAAAAAATATGCATGCGCGGAAAAAGCGTATGCCTCCACTGAGCTTCGCCACTATCGACTATTCATTGCGTGTTCTCAACATCTGCCGACGGTCACGGCTGTTTTCAGGCGGATTATTATCCTCGTCTGATCGTAGCAAATCGGGAGCCGATGGTTTAAAAAAAAAAAAAAAAACCCGCTGTGGTTAATGGAGCGGGAGCCGCCGCCACCTGGGTCTGTCTGGACGGCCGAGCTGCCGCTCCGCTCGGATCGATGCCGTCCTGTCGGTTTCCCTCTCGGTGCACAAACACTTACAGTAGACGGCGGACCCCCTGTGACTCCCAGCCTACGGACCAGTCTCGCCCACGAGGCGTCAATTACCACATCCCAGAACAGCGTTACATAAAAAAAAAAAAAAAATCATTCACAGAACCTCCTCGCCGGTCCGATTCGGCTCCCCTCGTGTCGTTCACGGCCAAGACGAGTGCGGCGTGTCAAAGAGCACATCCTGCTACAAGCGACAGGCTTTTAAAAAATTTTTTTACTTAAAGTCCTAGTGAAATGTAAAACACTACTTTGCAAAAAACGATAGTTGGGGTACTACTTCTAAGGTTCCTCCGACTCTGCCCCACCACTGTTGTCGCATAACAAAGTTATTTGAATTTTGAATCTCCAGCCGAGGAAGTCGGGGGAATCCTTCTTCGTGGGCGTGACGTCAAGAGTTGTGCAGATCTCGTTCTGTTGTGTTTATATCGGCTTGTTTCCTCTTAAATGTCCAAGTTTTTACAGTGTTTTGAAGTTTTAGTCGGCGTTTTATGAGCCTTGATGAAAGATTGAGCCTGGAAGAGACCGAGAGAGGAGAAAAGGAGCACGGGCGGCGGGAGCGGCGGGAGCGGCTAGCTCGTGCGGCTAGCTCCGACCAGCAGCGAAAATACCGCTGTTTATCGACTATTTTCTCACAGATTGCCGTATTTTAACATTTTACCCTTCGGCCAGTTAGCATAAAAAGGATCCTCGAGTGTTTTGGAGGTCGAATTTTCATTTCACGAGGACTTTAAAAGACCTGCCGTCTTAAAATGGGCTAAAAACTCAGGAGAAATTGTAACTCCACGTGTCGGGCTGGGTGGGGGGGGGGGGGGTTGTGTGTTGCTCACCATCTCTAGACTGGCCACACCACTCCCTGCTTCCCTCTGTTGTCTAACTCTGCCTCCATGAGTCAGCCTCTCAACCTCCTGACTTCCTTCTCTCTTCTATTCATTTCGTCCCTTCGCCCCCCCCCCTTTTGCATTCTTCCCTCCGATCAAACCGACGGCAGCAAACGGCCAACGATATGACAGGGTGGGTGGGGTGGGGTGGGGAAGGGTGTAAAATTTTTAAAAAAGGGAGCCTTATTTGTCCTTGTGGGGCGCGTCTATTAATAGCACTGTGTTGCTGCAGTGCACGCGTGCATGTGTGGTACAGTGGATGGGGGTGCAGGCTGCATGGAAAAGAGCTCGGAGCTCCAGCGTTACACAACAGTAATAAACGCAATGGGCTGCCAAGTGCCGCGCTAACACACACACACACACACACACACACACACACACGCACACACACATTTAATACCACTTACAGTGCAGGCTCTCAGTTAGGTCAAGATGTGGCCAGACATGTAAACTGACAGGATGGACCAATCACAGCTGCTTCTCACAGCTGCAGGGTGGGATTAGTTTGAGGGGAGGAAAGGAAGAGGGAAAAAAAAAAAAAAAAAAAAAAGCTAAGAGTGTGAGCACACTACGCATTGGGTGTGGCATCCTCACATGCTTAATGTGGCTTTGTGTTCTGTGGGACGGTCATTTGGATATTTAAGGTCATGTGTGTGTTTGAGTGATGCAACTATCAAGTAGAAAAAAAAAGTGTGTCGACAAGCATACATCATCGTGGTTTTGTGTGTGTGTGTGTGTGTGTGTGTGTGTGCGAGCAGCCTGGAGAGAGGATTACACATGCACACCGTGTAGCGCCAACGGAGGGATGAAGCACGTCTCCCCAAGTCGCCGATCCCCGGCGAGGCGACGTTCTCAAACCACATCACAGAACAAAAAGTAGGAATACAGTCTGAACACGTCAGAGGAAGTCGCTACTGTGTGAGGGTCAAAGAAATAAACTCTATTCACCCCCTTTCTGTGTGTAAAAGTCTTGATAAGCAGGTATTTAATTAAGGGTATTGATGTGGTGTGTTGCTTGACACGCGCACACACACACACACACACACACACACACACACACACACACACACACACACACACACACACACACACACACACACACACACACACACACACACACACACACACACACACACACACACACACTAATCACCGACGTACAGGACAGAATCTGAATCGTCTTTATTTCAGAATTCGACAGAGTTGTAAACATTTCAAGTAAGGAGCGCTGGAAATAGTACAATGTCCACACTTCACTGACATTTTAACGGACTCGGTCAATAATTAGCTGGAGCCCCGGAAAGTGTGGCGGAAGACGTTTTTACCTCGACGTACGATTGACAGGCGATCGGTGATGGATTCCAATAATTCCCCACGACTTCATTCACCCTGTGAAACTAAATATTTTAGATTTATAACGCGTAGACGGATAAATGTAAAGTTTTGTTGTCAAACGTTATGATAATTAATAATATTGAATATATTTAATGAGAGTAGATGTTTGTTATTTTTCTATTTTCATAACCCGAAGCCATGAAAAGCACAATTAAAATCCTTAAAAACGTTCAAACCTTTCTTGAGTGCAGAAAACCTGAATTTTTTTTTGCAGATATATTCCAATATTTAGAGATGTACTTGTGAACATGGAGAGGATTTAACATTGCCACTAGGTGGCGTAGTTCTGCCCGGGGGTCGTTGCTACTGCTGCAATGTGGGAACAACGATTTGCTACGGGCCGAGGAACGCAAAGTTCCACTTTAACGGGGCCATTTTTCAAAAAAGCTACATTCACAGAGGCGCCAAGCACCGTTGCCGTGACAACCAACGGCCCAAAACAAAAGGAAAGGTGTACTTTTTTCACCTAACAACATTGTCGTGCAAACAAGGCCGCAAGCTTTCTGATAAAAATCCGATCTCGATACCCGAGAAGAGTCTCTGAAGCTGCACTTTATTGATATTTCAAGCGTAGCATGAAACCCGTGTTGAAATCCAACTCCCAGCGTCGAAACGTACACAAGGCGTCGTGTTTGCGGAGCCGCGTCAACGGCAACTTCTTGCAACTGTGCTACACAGGTGGCCGGGGTAATATTTACCCGCTGATACGGAAAGAGCTCTGCAGGAAAGATAACGGCAAGGAAACGAGGAAAGGCCGGTGAGTAACACGCGTTGGTGTGTCGTACGTTAACCTTGGACTGTGAGAAGACGACGAGATATTTAAAAAAAAAAGAAAAGTCGAAGCACGTACGGCTCACAGGTACTCTGGAGGTGAAAGCACTTCACTCGCTGTCACATGGGTGTTGTTTGTTTTTAGTAATGATTACACCAACTGGGAAGGCACCCGGGGGGGGGGGGGGGGGGGGGGGAGAGGGGGGGAGGTCAGTCGACATGTTCCAACCTGCATACGGTTACTACGCCTGGTTGATCCTCCGACTCACATAAATAACTCCTTATCGGCTTTTATTCTACCTCAATCGTTTTACTCCTAAACTATTAAGATTGTAAAATATTATACTCTGGTTCCGTTTGATTAAAAATGCGTGAGAGTCAATTCTGTGTGGATGAAAACCTGTAGTGGAATTGACAAATGAAGCAAAATTTTCAAAGCTTACGGTATTAACATAGGATTAAAAAAAATAATAATAATAAATTCAAGCGTGGCACTCAGGTTTAACATCGATTTTGAAAAAGTCACACTAAACTGGGCACATATGTACGTTACATTTCAACAGAAATCGACATAAGCTGGGGGGAAAAAAAGTACTATGGCGTGTTTTTGCTCGCCAAATCTGTTTTGTAAGATCAGATTTAAAGGAAGCGTCAGCTTTCATGTACGTCAGGCAAACAAATTCACCCCCTGAAAGCTTATTATATACTAGAAAGGTGCGAATTTGAGAATCCTTCACACCGGCCGTGTCGGATAGACAGAGTTGAGTGTTTAGTGCTGTGATGCCAATAAAAACGCTTTTTTTTTGGCAAACGTAACTTTTTTGCAACCCTGCTAACGCGCACCATTGTAAATCACTCTTCTGCACATGTGCGAGCAGATGTGCAAGAACAACAACGGAGTGGCGTGACTCCCAGTTCACATCCTCTTGGGACGTTGCTGCGTAAACAAACAAAACGTCTGATAGAAGAATGGCAAAACAAAGCATTTCCACTTGAAACATTGTGTAAAAGAACAAAACAAAAAAAGAAAAGCAGCTGGAAGAGATGCAGACTAACTCCGGCGCAGCCTGAAAGCAATCGTAGGAGATTACAGACAAAAACGCCCCACATGTGCCACGGGTCTGAGGCGACATGAGCACGCAAAACAAACCGCAGCCAAAACTTATGAGTCGAAGCGAGATTATCTGTCGCTTTTACATTTAGTAAGACGACATCACAGATGCAATTAAACACAGGAATAGCAATTAAGTCCACGGTGTCGTAGCCTGTAAAAAGGCGCTTTCATTACCCCACATATAATGAAGTCGCAACTGCAAAAGGGGCAAATAAATGTGACCAAGAATCGAGACATGTCTGCCCGTGCAAGATCGGTACGAACCGGTGTTTAGAACCCCAGAATCTCTTTGGCGTCACTGTCAACCCTTTATGCAGAATACGCTCAGAATAATTAATCAAGCGACCAAAGGAGTGTGCAGATTGTGTCGAAAATTCAGCAAAACAAGAGAAAACCGCGAGAATGATGAAAAGCCTGCTGTGACAAACCAACTGGAGAGGCAGAAAGGCAAAAAAAATACTAATACCAAGTGTATTTCCAGAACAAATACCAAATACCAAATACCTTTCATCTCCTCCATGAGGAGATGAAAGGTATTTCACCCTATCCGATTTGCATGGGACATTTTTTGTGCGATTTATTCGAAAACGGTCCGCGGAATCGTTGGCAACAGTCATAGCATTCCTGAACGTTCTGTTCTGCACGTTTCGATGTGTTTTTTGATCTCCTTTCATCTCCTCCACGAGGTGCCCGTCTCACCCGCTTTGTGTGGGCCAGAGATAGGGATGGGATGAAATATGACAATATCCGAAAAGTTGAAAACATGTACGAAGCATCCAGCACAGCAGGAATGTCCTGAAAAAAAGCTGCACGTTTTCATATTTTAATGGTTCAAACCAGTTAAAGATTGTAGGAGGGGAAGCACATCACGGAAGACGTCAGAATAATAATAATAATAAAGATTTGAAAAACAGTGTGAAAGCCTTCAGGAGTCAGACGATAATAAAATTAAACAGTGATCTATCAACGAGAAGAGACGTATGCGACCATTAAGCCGCTTCTTATCGAATATGTAACCCCTCCTCGGCGACGTTTCAGTATATCAGAAGGTGGTGAGTTCACTCTGACCACAAACAAAAATGTAGTTCAACCTCCCGAGAACCAGAGGAACCGGACGGAGTTCGTCCCCGTTCCTGCAGTGCCGCTGAGCCGATGAAGTAAGTTTGCTTACTCCACATTGGCAGCTGCTTGTTTGCACAACTTCCACCGTTACGAAATGATAGGCTGTCAAAACAACTGCAATACAAGGCAAAAAAAAAAAAAAGAAAGTGTCAAATGGAGTTCCCTCAGTAACCCTTCACTGGCCTGTCACTCTGCAGTATTTGTAGACCAGGGGTGGCCACACTTTTTCAGCTCCTTATAAAATGGCCAAGTCAAAGTGATCCACCCACTACAAAAATGCAAAACATATATTTATTTTCAAATATATTGAGGATTCTTTATATGTGCAATGTATAATGACGTACCTTGCAAAACCGTATGAGCAAATATTGTGCAACACAACATAGGTAATTACAAAAAAAATTATTTTTGTCTTCTTCCCCCCCCCACTCATTTTTGATGACCAAAACTTTCTCTAGTTTAAAAGAAAAAAAAGCAAGGGCTTCAAATTTGCGGTAAGTCGCTTGACTAGCTTGCTAGCTTCGCCACACTTAGCGTCGTTGTTTGCGCGTGTGCGGTGAGCTGAAGGTCAGAAAAATTCTGCCGTCATCTGACGCTGCGTTCGATTGTACTCGTAATTCGGAAGGGTAGTTAAGTTTCATTACACCAGCGTCTATTTTTTTTTCTAATGTCATGCGATCTACTATTACTACCTTTGCGATCGACTGGTAGATCGCGATCGACGTACTGAGCACCCCTGCTGCAGAGTATCAAGTCTATGAGGACGAGTCCAGAAAACGGGTCTTGCATTACCGACGCCGACAGATACGGGAATAACGGCAGTACGATCGGTGAAAGTACAGACGTCGGTGGTATTTTTTTATTTTTTTATAAAAAAAAAGACATTTTAAATATATTACAGTCATTCCAAAATAGAAAAGCCCAACATATCCACATGAGCAAGCAGGTTTGTTTGCGACTGTGGAAAAGAAAAACTCCCCAACAGGGAGAAACTTTGTAGAAACCAGAGTCAGAGGTGGAGGAATTCTGAGGACCGGTTGGGGTGAAAGGATGGAGGAGAGGAGAGGAAAGGTGGAGAGATAGACTTGGTGGGGAGATACATACAATACCCTTGTTAGTGCTACACACATTTTTTTTTCTTTTCAATAATAAAGTAATCGCAGTGATCTCAATATTTTCCACTGCCATGAGATTAAACCAGCCTGAGCAGCAACAGAGCAAAAACCAAAACAATCACAACAATTACAACAAAAGGACAGAAAACAAAGAAAGAAAGAAAAAAAAAAAAAAAGAAAGAAAAGAAAAGAGAAAAACAGAACGAAAAACACACAAAAAAAACAAAAAACAAAACAAAAACAAACAAAAACAGGAAGAGAGAAGAAAAAAAAAAAAAACACACTGGAATAATGTCAGTACGATGAGTGAAAGTACAGACGTCGGTGGTATTAAATATAACGACCCGGCGTGGCGAGAAATCAGACAAACGCAGCCTGGACTGTGTGCGATCCCTCAAGTGTGAGCGCTGCAGCAGCAGCCTCACGACGCCGGGCGCCTGCACCGAACCAGCTGTTCCTGATGTGATGGCGCAGATTAAAGCCCAGACACATCCCCCGTCGCTCCATCACTTGGAGCTGGCCTCCCTGCAGCGCACCCGGACCACGTTAACACCCCCTCACCCCCCCCCCCCCCCCCTCCCCCACATCTCCAGCGAGGACGCGGCTAATGGATGCCTGTATGACCTAGATACACACCAATAGGAAGTCCCCCAAGTACAGTATGTGCATCCGCGGTGGACATATTGAAGCAGACAGGATTCTTAGATACGAAAAGGAAACGATACAGATCGATTACAACGCTTTATATTTCCTTAAACGAAGAAAAAATAAATCAACGTGGCTTGAAATGGCATAAAAAAATGATCAGAACTGTCCGATATTTAGTCGTAAGCAAGGAAGCCAGACAATCTCACTGAAACATGTTAAAGAAAACTCCATGATGTGCGTGTTCGAGACCGATAGAGAGGAGTCCCGACTTTCTATTCCGGCTCGTGTTCACGTTCCGGCGTCATGCATAAGTAACACGGCGACACGTTCAGAAACCAGGTCAAGACAAAGGCTCGCTTTTAACACTCCGAACGCCTCGTGAGGGAAAACCACACTGCCGCTCAATCCCAGTGAACTCCCCCCCCCCCCCCCCCCCGAGTGTTTTTGTCCTGAACGGGAAAGGCCGGAGAGCAGATTTGCGACCGTTGATGTTTTAAAAACGGTCGAATCGAAACTGGAAAGAAAGTGGACGGACGAGAACTGTTGGGTGTTTCTAAAAAAGATCCTCTGTGGGAGGATGTGCTGCTCGCTTGCTCTATTCCGAGCCACGCGGGGATGCGGGGAGTATTTTAAGGCTCTCGCTTGGAGGAAACATCTTCCAGCCAGACTTGCCCGATGTACCCGACTGAAAATAGGAAAGGTCTGCGACGATGGACCACCTTGGTAAAACTTCTCCACATCCTAAGACTTAGACTTTGACAATAAAGAAAGTCGAAGTCTAAGTCTTTTTGTCTCCCTGATGCTGAAGCAACGTCGCCTCATGATCACATACTATAATTCTTCTCGTGCAGACTTTATGAAATCCAAGTTACCAGAGGGTTTTTAAAAAGCTCTTGTGGAGACGAAAAGGAAAAGGTGCAAATATGGCAGTGGGTCAAAGAGCTTTGTTTAATGTGGTTCGGTTTAGACGAGACACAAAACTCCCCGAATAGATCAAGTCTGCTCCCGGTAGCCGAGTCTTCTGTCCGCGAGAGGACGGAAAAATAACAACGCAGTGAAGCGAGGTTTCCTAACAAGGAGAAACGGGGGGGGTCTGTTGAGACTGAAAGTGAAAAGTACGGCCAGAGGCACAACAGCTGGAGCCGCACCGACACCACCCTTTTTTTTTTTTTTTAAATGGACAAATACCAGCACTGATCTTGAACTAATGGCCGATACCGAGTACCGATACTAGTACTTCTAAGTCCAACTCGTACTGCGAGACCACCTCTGCATCGCCGCTACGCACGCCTCCGGTATGTCACGTAATACTTGTAACAGGGATGTAAACCTCCCAAACGTTTTTTTTTTTTTAAGTTTGTAAGTGTATTTGTATTTGTTCAACAGTTAAACGTCCACTTGCAGACAATTCTGAATATAAACCGTGTAGCGTTCCTAGAAATGTCGTCTAGTTCGAGCCAATAAGTTCTAAAAAAAAAAAATTTACATCCCAGCTGTTTTAGTCCAGTAAGAAACATGTAAATATTTCAATTTATAGCAAATTCCCCAACAACAAACCTTGTAACTGTGGCACAATGGAACGGACAAGCCTTCAAACTCAACCTGGCACGTTTATCTCGTCCGAAAGGCTCCGGACGACTTGTTAATTTGTTCGCTTTTGCTTTCACGGAATAAATCTAAATAACAGAGCAGGTCCAGAGGGACACACTGGAGCCATGTTTGACCTGGGACAGACCCAGCCAGCTGGCTGTGTTACACCACTGGATGCAGGCCAGGGGGGGGGTTGCTCTGTGTGGGAACGGGCCTGATGAAAAAAAAAAAAGGGGGGGGGGGGGGGGGTCTTACCGTGGTGCCAGGCACAGACCCTTTGTATACATACAAACCCAATGACACGCAAGTGCACATATACATACCTGTATATATACACACAGAGACCGAAGCTGACAGTTTAAAGCAACACGGCGTCGAGGTAATGGACATTCTGCACTCGTTCCGTCGTGGCTGTTTAAACAGGATCTTCTGGGTGTCGGAGGAACGAACAGACCGTCGGGAGGACACGGAGTACGGCACACACCCAAAGACAAACACGGGTCGGGAGCAGTCTTAACTTCAGCCGCGTGCCGGGAACAGTGGAAACACAGTGGTACATCTATTCTAGTAGTCGTCCTGTTTTCTGTTGAGACGTCACATTTATTTGTGTCTTTCAATTCATAACTATCTATGCCAGGGGTCGGCGACCTTTAATGCTCAGAGAGCCATTTGGTCCCGTTTCCCACTGAACACAACACCCAGAGAGCCACACACATTTTATTTTGACAGTCCCACAGGAAGACCACGCCAGGACGACACGACACACAAAACCTTCTTCACTGCTGGTTGACGACTTACAACTAATAAACTAAACTACATGAACCAAGCAACAAAAACACAATTATTAGCAACATTACAAACCTAACATAACCCCCAATAATTACATTTAAAACACGACAAACAGAAACCCCCATAATGCATTGCAGCTCTCAGCTCCTTTATTGCTGCACATGATTAAAATGGAAGATAAATGTGGGAGATCTGGATTGTTAGAACCATGAGTGTGAGCGGTGTGTCTTTAATGTCCTGTAGTTGTTGTGTAATTCACTAGAATGTTCCGTCACTCTCAACAAGTCTGCAATGAACCTCCCGGAACTGTCGGCGCACCGCAGCGCAGCGGTTTTACTGTGAAAGGTACAGGAAGCTCCCAGCTTCAGACACCAGTTGAGCCGCTGTCATGACCTGCAGCCGCAATCCTACGTCCTTCGTGCCATTATTGTTGCGTAATGACGTCACGTCGCTGCGTCGTTCACGACCCGCCTACATTTTATCAAATGCAAACGACGGCTGCATGAGGCAGCGTGACTAAAAAACGGAAATGGTGATGGTTTTAACTGCACCGACGAATGTCAAGCGCCGCCGCCAAGGTGTCACGTCTCTTCTCCGGCTCGGAATGTCACTCCTGCATTTTAACTCCCCGGAGTGGAAAAAGTGAGGACGAGGAAAAAGCAACACGTCGGCCTATTTTTTTGTCCGATCCCCACTGTCTCCGTCAATTATACATAAGTGGTTTGCAAATGAGATTCTTTCTCTTGCTGCAGTCATTTAAATGCCCTTTCGCATCACGGCGAGGCCTTATTATAGAGCCCAAAGCCTGCGTGGCTGAAAGAAGGTAATAACAAGCTGTGGCGACTGGATGAGGAGACAAAGGGAGGTGAAAATGAGCCTGAGTGATTAATCTGGCGCAGGTTGCAGGATGAGCTAAGTGTGTGTCGTCGCCCCCCCCCAGGGGAGAGTGAGCAGGGGGGTCAGGGGGCTCAGACAGCCAGAAGACGCCTGGCAGCAGAGAGCCGGACGGTGGACACGAGTCACGAGATAACGGATGACAAGGTGTTGGGTAAATTACTTTAATTAATGGCGTGAAAGCACAGTAAGGGGCCTGAGAGAGCGATAGAGAGAGAGAGAGAGAGAGAGAGAGAGAGAGAGAGAGAGAGAGAGAGAGAGAGATAAGGAAGTCAATCAACGGTCAAATTATTGACACACCGTCATTTCCGGACTATTGAGCGCATCTGAATACAAGCAGCACAAAAAAAAACAATGAAAGGTCGGAGTTACAGGATGCACCTGAACGCATCACCCAGGTATTGTGGCATGAAGCTCGTTAACCTGTGAAAATCCATAAGGTCGCCGCGTCGTTGTGAAAAAAAAAAAAAGTAGTGGAAATTACAGTTAAAAACATCTTTTTTTTTCAGAACTTCTTCATTTAAACATATTTTAGTTTGCAGCCCAATTTCACCTGGAGTGGACCGGTAGAATAGTGCCACAATAACCTTTCGATTGAAACTTTACTATATGTGTTCAAAATGTCTATATTTTTGGCAAAAACCGAGTATTTTTGAATCTCAACGTCGACAATCTCTATCGGGCCGGGCCGGAGTCTTACACTTTTAGATTTGACACTCCTGCTCAAGTTCATACCACAATATGCTGCTTTTACCTGCTTATCAGAATTGGACCAGGAATGAAGCACAGAGTAAACTAGACTAAAGTAAATATAGAGTTTAGACACACAGGCTATGGGTGGAAAAGAAATGTTAAGCTTGTACAAACCTGTTATGAACATATATTTGACCCAATCTGCAGAAAAGTGCATGATTTTTAGAGGAAACTACTCCGAGGAGGAGAGATCCTTTCGCGTTTTGGAATGAGCTGATGAAAGTACAGCAAACATCTATTTTTTAGCGCAATCTCATTTCAGTGGAAACGGGCAGAGAGGAAACGGGCAATTTCAATCATCTGGTGGATAACATTTCTAGCTCACCTCTGCTGTCCTTAAACGTATAAAATGTAGGGTTTTTTATTTAATCATCTAGCCATCTGTGGAAACCCCCCCCCCCAAAAAAAACACATCAGGGTTTCAAAACCATAATCCACACTTTAGTATTTGAAGCTTCGTCGTTGAGCGAGACCTCAGAACTGACACTCTTAATAATGGTGTTAAACACAATGTGGAAAGAGGAACTAATCTCACTTCACACCCTGAAAGAAGAAGAAGAAGAAGAAGAAGAAGAAAAAGAGGTACTCATCTCATAGATTAATGGATGCCGTGAGGGCAAAATGTGACAGTATGAAACATTTAACAGGCAGTAATCAGGTCAACCTGGACAGAGTGCAGTTTATCGAGAAGGGACTCGGTCGCCACGTCACCATCCAGGAACTCCATTAACGTCACGTAATGGAGACAGACGGTCGTCCCAGCTGCTGGCGAGTGACGGCGCCCGGCGCCCCCCCCAGGCTAGAACCTCGTCGACGATACGCTGAGTGATAACATCCTTTTCATGTTTGATATGACAACCTGCCTCTTTAAGTCGGCCTGCCCGCGGCCATTCCAGGCCCCCCGTCGGCACGGCAACGGTGCTCGGAGCCATTGAAAACACAACTTCTCCAAAACACTGGCCCAGTCGCCATGGCAACTGCGCTTGTGGCCATCGTGTCGCAAAAGAGTCATAATTTCACTTTGGTATTAGTACATTTTGAGCCAATCCCAATTCTCCCCCTCAGCCCTTCATCTTACCCCTTTGAAATACGCGTTCACGAGGGTCTGAGGGGTGAGGAGGAGTGCTATTCACCCCTCGAAACAAAGCGTCTACAGATGCACACTTTAAACAGAGGGGTAGGAGGACATGGTGCCGAAGGACTCGCATTTCACATATATACGCTTCTAAAGTTATATAAACCTGTTGTGTCGGGGTGGGCACGATCCTCGAGATCGGTTAATGATAATTTTTTAAGTAAAACATTTTTTTTTATGACTTATTTTGAAAAAAACGGTGTCAAAACCAGCTAATTAGCTAGTGATTCGTGGCCGCAGCGCCCCCATTAGGCCACCTACCAAATTTCAGCTCAATCGGACAATGTTTGCGAGCATGCTAACGGGCATGCTAGGCCGCAAGCTAGCCGATCCACCTGAACATCTCAGATGGTACTCGGCAGGTGCCCCCGAGCCGGAATCTTGTTTTACTTCAATTCTGGGGTGAATGACACAGCACTGATGGAACATGAAATGTTTTTCAAAAACTTCCACCGACATGAATTTGAGGGCCTTAGGCAAGTGCTGGAAAATCAACAAACACCCCTTTACCCCTTTGCCTTTGCCCTCGTTTTGGAGGCGAAGGGCTAAGGGGTAGATGGAGGTTAAAACAGTTTCTGCAAAAAAAGACAAAAGTACAATTATAAAATAATCCTGTTAAGTAAAAAAGCTACAACCTGAGAGTTTTCATGATGGAAATGGGAGCAAAAAAAAAACCCTAAATCATTAACTTGTGCAACAGGAAGTGAAGCGCAGAGCTCGTTGGCTCAGCAGATTTTCAAAAGGAAAGACGCTGCACGTAATTGGACAAGTCGTAGCGGCTCCGGGTTACGCTCAAAGCGGCGGCGGCTAATTAGTTCACGACTATTCCAACTGTACTTATACCAGCCTTCACTCTTCATCGGTCGCAATTAAAAACTAATCACAGTTCTCGTCAGCATGTGGCGGACGACACTGCAGCATTGCAGCACTGACTATAACTAAATGTGTGTGTGACACACACACACACGCACACACACACGCAGCTTTACTGCAGGTTGAAGAGCTGTTCTTACAAGGACAGTTAAGATATGTTGACGCAAATATGTTGTAAACAACAACAAAAAAAACCAGCACGTTCTGCAACAGCTTCTATTGTCACACTGTTCATCTTGTCATTTATCTTTCTTTCTGCTGCGACTTCAAATCCCACAGAGTAAAAAATACTTTTTTGCTCGTCGTTGCAACAAATTCGATAAAGCAACTTTTCACTTATGCATTTGCACAATCTATGCACGGTGCACTGCTTCGCACACGATTTCAGATATATCGGCCATTTGAGGAGGTTCGACAACCTAAATGTAGTGAAGATCCACATTTACACAATTCATTATGCAGCTCCACAAAGAATCGTCAATACCGACTGCTTTCCAGATGTTACCAGTACAGATGCACATGCAGCCATTCTGCAACACAGGAGGAGCCCCATAAATAACCGTCAAATCTGGGCGTCTCTCGGTGATGCTCTCATTAACTTGCATCTCGTTTGACGGATCAGAAGAGACTCCTGGGTGCTCCGGCTTCCCTCAGTGGAGAACCACGATACACACCGCGGCTCATATTTTGCACCGCGAGCACTTCTCTTAATACACCCTGTCTTATGAGCAAATTGGATTTATTTTTGGTTAAATTATTCTGATGCCACGGCCTGAATTGTGACGATTCCTAATGAAGTGGTTCCAGGGAAAGGTTGCGTAACACAAGAGACATAAGATGAGAATTTCTTAACAAGTACTAACCTTTATCTAATTGCCGATACCAAGTACGGATACAAGTACGTTTTAAATGGCAATAAATCTAATGTATTGTTTCCAAACTGCTGACGTCGCTCGTCCATGCAATACTCGAGTACCGGTACTCCGAGCAGTACCGGAATCAGTGAATACCCTTAAAGGCCTAGTGAAATGTAACACACTATTTTGCAAAAAACGATAGTTGGGGTTCTACTTCTAAGGTTCCTCCGACTCTGCCCCACCACTGTTGTCGCATAACAAAGTTATTTGAATTTTGAATCTCCAGCCGAGGAAGTCGGGGGAATCCTTCTTTGTGGGCGTGACGTCAAGAGTTGTGCAGATCTCCATCTGTTGTGTTTATATCGACTCTTAAATATCCAAGTTTTTACAGTGTTTTGAAGTTATAGTCGGCGTTTTATGAGCCTTGACGAAAGATTGAGCCTGGAAGAGACCGAGAGAGGAGAAAAGGAGCATGGGCGGCGGGAGCGACTAGCTCGCGCCGCTAGCTCGGGCGGCTAGTAGACGATCAAGTAATACCTGGACTCATCTTCGGTGATTCCGCGCAGTTGGAAAAGCGCTTCGACGTGATCCAGGAAGCCGGGTCGTTCTGCCAAACGTCAGGAAGCCTCAAAGCCGCGGTGACGGACGAATCGTCTTCTGCTTCCTCAAACATGTTCCAGACGGGGTCACCGATGGCAGAACGACCTTCTGTGTCTTCTTCATCAATCACTGGATTTGAAACACCAGATGATGATGAAATATGGTTAAATTCAGCCTCTTTGTCGTCAAAACTCTGATCCTCCATAATGTAAACACAACTTGGGCATGTGCACAACTCGTGACGTCACTCTATTATTGTCAGAAGCTCCGCCCAGCAGCGGAAATACCGCTGTTCATCGGCTATTTTCTCGCAGATTGCCGTGTTTTAACATTTTACCCTTCGGCCAGTTAGCATAAAAAATGTCCCTAGAAGCGACAGCCAGAGTGTTTCGGAGGTGGAATTTTCATTTCACTAGGACTTTAACGGCATCACCACCTTAATTCCTCAAACTTTCCGTGCTTTCAATTTCTGGAAGACAAAAATGTGGACGCTATACCGACTTCGGTAAATAACGTGGGAAACAAAAAAAAAAAGTCCGGCTAATTCACTGCCTGAGTGACAGGCCAGACATGTCAGAGAGAATTCTAGGGTACGTGCAATCTGCTGACCAGAGTCCACGTCTCGTAGAAGTGGGCGTCGCAAACACCTGCTAAACTGCTGAACATCGCCGACGAAAGACATAAAAGGGGAACCACGGCGACGTCCAGTCAGGTGGTACAAAGTTAAACC
Organism: Blennius ocellaris; assembly: GCF_963422515.1. NCBI lineage: Eukaryota > Metazoa > Chordata > Actinopteri > Blenniiformes > Blenniidae > Blennius > Blennius ocellaris. Next base: position 27,354,793 of record NC_137660.1, on the reverse strand, counting down.
ACAAAGTGTTTATTGCGCTTATCTTGCCGTCTTAAATCAAAGTGGGAAGGGCTTTTTTTTCCTTTTTTTTTTTTGAAGCGTTCGCGTCCGAGAACAGTAGCCTGGCGGGTTACAGGTGGAGACACACTGTCTGGTTAATGTGTGATTTGCTGTTCAATCCCATACAGTCGTTCTCCAAGATAAACAGCATGACTGGAGCCCCGTGCTTCCTGGCTGAATTAACTGAGTGACTGTTTTTCCCCCACAACAGTGCCAGCACTGATAAAGTGCAGGGTAGTAATTCTAACTTACAAAAAAAAAAAAAAAATTCTCAAAATGAGAAATAGGTCAATATCACTTATTGTTTCCGTTGCAATCAAACAAAATAAAATGTCTGTACTCCGACAGACTTGACACGAACTCCCAAGCACCTATACAAGTTTATACTTTCACGAGAGACCAAAAATACAGAGTGAAGTATGGGCAAGCTAAAAAAAGCAGCCGTAACCGGTCATTACATTTTTCCCTTGCCACTGTAGCAAAAAGATCAACACGCACTCCAGGCTAACTGCCGCTTATAGAGCGGCACACGTCCCTTTCTGAAGTATCGCTTTGTAGTCGAGTGTCTTTGTGAAACTCCAAACATTTGCTCTCTTCCAGCCCAGAATGAGCGCGACACGCCCAGTAAAGCTGCTGAGCAAACTTGAGCCAAGCGGTTCGTCCGGCGACTCCGCAAACCCGACCCACGGTGAGTCACGGAGGTCAGGAAACGCAGAGCAGACACACGGGATTCACTCCGCTTAATGAACAGACGGTTTGTATTTTAGAATCCAACGCGAGTCGTCACGAACTGAAAAGTCTCCTTTGCACCTCTAGAAGACATGTCCTCGTTTTCTGTCCCACTCAGAAAGTGACTTATCCCTCCTGGCAACAACTGGGTAAAAAAATGTATATTTATTTGTGTCATTCTTTTCAAATTTTCTATTTCAAGTTGACTTATGCAGAGAAGAAATCCACTTCACAGGTGAAATAGGAACACGTAAAGTGTCCAAAAGCCTTTATTCCCAGACTTGCGAGACGGTGCGACGTTATACCACACGATTAAGTGAGGCTGAAGCGGTTCGCCCGCTCAATGGGGGGGGGCGCATGCATTATTGAGAAATTGAAAGTGTGTCGCTGGAGAGTGAGGGCTCAGCTTACCTTTCACCTGCACAGCAGCGCACGCAGCATCCAGAGGCCTTTGTAGGGGGCGGCCGGTCTCACCTGCAAAAGACACTACAGTTACAATACCGTCTCACTAAAGCCCACCAAATACAAACAGTTTTTTTTTTTTTTTTGTTCCTTTTCCCCCCTCCTTCCCATGCTCCTCCTGGTCACACCACTGTGCTATCGCCCCACCCCTGCTCAGCCCCTGGCCTGGAGAAGCTGCTAACATCTGTCTGCTTTCCACCTACACACACACACACATACACACACACTACTCTCTTAGCAATAGCGGCTCCAGCTGCCGTCCAATTGTAGCACAATAACTACGTTATTTACCGCCGCTGGACACGTAGATAAAGTGGACAGACGAGACGGTAGTCCTCGCTTCAAAAAATGTTCACAGATGGGAGAAATATTCTGTTCAGCATGTGTTTACTAAGTCAACAGAAATCAAACACAGTGTCTTACACACACACACACACACACACACACACACACACACACACTAGAACTACACACATCCCACTAGCTTGTGAATCCAGAAAGACTTGAAGTCAGAAAGAAGCAGGACGTCAGCCTGATCTCCAACTTTAAATACGCCCACATTCTAACCTGACTCACTTAATTTGATAACGTTTTACACTTTCGAGCCAAAGGGGGAAAAAAAAATATCAAAAAATCTGTTTCCTATCGTCACTTTTCTATTTCCATCAGGCCACGTTTTAGGTTTTCAAGTGAAACATTCTTTTTGCATTATTGTTCCAGAAGACGTTTTGTGTTTGCGCGGAAACGCCGAAAACTACGTAGTTTTCATGGTGGGAACGAATGTAAAACTGCAGTACTACTATGAAAAAAAAAAAAAAAACATCCTCCTGTATAAAACTACAAAGTCCCAGTTATGGTCTGCATGTGCAGTAGCAGCGTTTCCACCGTCTATACGGAAATGGAGGCTGAGCATTTTCGAAAAGTTCCACCGTTGCAGTCGTTTTCAGTGGTTCTGAGCACCGTTGCCACGTAAACAGTCCAACGAGATGCAATGACAGTTTTTTGCGTTTTCCATTTGAAAACAGGGCCTCAAAATGCCTTTTAACACTGCTGGAGGGACAAATGGACGAATTCTCAAGCAACGGAGACGTGCGACAAACCACACATTAAAAAACTAAACCATAAAATACACACTTGCAACGGCATTAATACAATCCAAACAAACCTGCAAACGAAATTCGATAATCAGTCGACGCAGTAATATTATGGCTGGAAGGCCCCGGCGTGAGGAAACACGCGTTTTTTCATTCAAATGCAAATTCTACTCACTTGAACTGTACGACTGTTGGAACTTGACAAAACAAACATTTGCAGAGCAGGTTTGTCAATTTGCAAATCAATATTTGCTCCGGGGTCAGAGAGGACAAAAAAATGCCATCGGTCAAGTGTATCAATTGTTATTTATTCACCTTTTCACATGTTCTTGTTTCTGCACAAAGTTACAGAAGTAAGAGGTGGTATCAGCTGTTGGTTTTACAATGTTTGCGAATAGTTGTTTTTTTTGGTTGAATTTTCCATCAATCCTATTTAAAGTCCTAGTGAAATGAAAATTCGACCTCCAAAACACTCTGGCTGTCGCTTCAAGGACATTTTTCATGCTAACTGGCCGAAGGGTAAAATGTTAAAACACGGCAATCTGCGAGAAAATAGCCGATAAACAGCGGTTATTTTCTCTGCTGGGCGGAGCTTCTGACAATAATAGAGTGACGTCACAAGTTGTGCACACGCCCAAGTTGTGTTTACATTATGGAGGATCAGAGTTTTGACGACGAAGAGGCTGAATTTAACGATATTTCATCATCATCATCATCATTTCAAACCCAGTGATTGATGAAGAAGACACAGAAGGTGGTTCTGCCATCGGTGACCCCGTCTGGAACATGTTTGAGGAAGCAGAAGACGCTTCGTCCTCCATTCGTCCTCGTCTCCTCGCCTCAGCAGCCGCCAGTTTTCACCTTTGAGGCTTTGAGGCGTCCTGACTTTTGGCAGAACGACCCGGCTTCGTGGATCGAACACGTCGAAGCGCTTTTCCGACTGCGGAATCACCGAAGATGAGTCCAGGTATTACTTGATCGTCTGCTAGCCGCCCGAGCTAGCTGCTAGCCCCTAGCAGCGCGAGCTAGCCGCTAGCCGCTCCCGCCGCCCGTGCTCCTTCTCTCCTCTCTCGGCCTCTTCCAGGCTCAATCTTTCATCAAGGCTCATAAAACACCGACTATAACTTCAAAACACTGTAAAAACGTCGATATTTAAGAGGGAAACAAGCCGATATAAACACAACAGATCGAGATCTGCACAACTCGTGAAGTCACGCCCACGAAGAAGGATTCCCCCGACTTCCTCGGCTGGAGATTCAAAATTCAAATAACTTTGTTATGCGAAAACAGTGGTGGGGCAGAGTCGGAGAAACCCCAACTATAGTTTTTTGCAAAGTAGTGTTTTACATTTCACTAGGCCATTTCAGTAAGTATTGCATACTTTTGGATCATGATACTTTCATTAGGTGCACTTGATCAATTCAAATAGAACTCACACATCCCACCTCCAGGAGAGTGTGTGTGTGTGTGTGTGTGTGTGTGTGTGTGTGTGTGTGTGTGTGTGTGTGTGTGTGTGTGTGTGTGTGTGTGTGTGTGTGTGTGTGTGTGTGTCTCCCAGCAGAAACCACTTCAGGGGGATTCAGGCAGACCAACAAGTGTAAAACTGAACCGGGTCGGGCGGCACTGGTGGAACGTGTCCCTTTAAATCGCATCCCCGAGCGACGAAGGAAGCCATAACACTCGAGTACATCTAACCTAAATAAGAAGTGGACTGAAAGAGAATCCCTGAGCCGACGGGCGCTTGAGGGGCGAAGACAAAGGGGGGGGCTGTGCAGAGAATATGGAGCAAATTTAAAAAAAAAAAAGAAATAGACATAGAGAAGATAGAGGGGAGATGCAACTTAGGATCATCTCAGGGTAGATCGGCATCAACAAAACCCACCAGCAAGACTCTTTTTGTCCATGTAAGGCAAGAAAAAAAAAAAAAAAGAAAGTACAAAGTGTGCTAAGTGGGAATAAAGGAAGACACTGTGACCCAGAATGTGGCTGCGATGGAAAGACTCCAGAACCACACACTTGAAGCTGTCCCACATTTCCTCACTCGGGCCAGATGTTGAAGTGTCTCTTCTCGGGAGGAATTCATTTCGCCGCGCCGCAACGTGAAACTGCACGCCACGGAGGAAACGACCCTCGCGTTTGCGCCTCGGAGGAAACGCGACGAGAAGCCGGACTGGCCGTGTGAACGACGCAACGGCGCCGGCCGCGAGTCGGCGCGAGACGAGTCGCCTCGTTCGCCCCGGCGAATTAAAACTCCGCCGCTTGCATATTGTATAACCAGCGTGCTTCTCTCCAAGCAGACAACTGAGTAGCATTTACATAAGCGCGCAGCCAGTTTGCCAGCTTTCCCAGCAAAGAGCAAAAAAAAGACCGACTCACGGGGGGTGGGGGGGGGGGGGGGGGGGTCCCGGGCAGATTTATAGTCGTGTCTCTGGCGCAGTTAAATGAAACAATAGGAAGAGTGTGAATAACAACTTGTGGTTGAAAGGAGGCGCTCAAACGGAGAATATAGTTTAGAAACTTAAGAAAAAACAGTGCGACAATCACAGATCCCGGTTTAAAGGTCACGTGCTCATCTCGCCACGAACCGGAATCCACCGCTTTTGTTTTAACTTGACATGAGCGGAACAGAATGAAAACTTATCAACGGGACACCACAGTTTTGCGTTTTCACTTAAATCCGTTGCGTGAATGGGGCCTCCATCGCCATTTAAAGGCCAAGCGAAATGAAAATTCGACCTCCAGAACACTCTGGCTGTCGCTTCTTGGAACATTTTTATGCTAACTGGCCGAAGGGTAAAATGTTAAGACACGGCAATCTGCGAGGAAATAGCCGATAAACAGCGCTAGTTTCTCTGCTCGGGGGAGCTTCTGACCAGACCGGAAGGAGGATTCAAAATTCAAATAACTTTGTTATGCGACAACAGTGGTGGGGCAATGTCGGAGAAACCTTTCAAGTCGTACCCAAACTATCGTTTTTTTTGCAAAGTAAAACACTACTTTTACCAGCCGAGGAAGTCGGGGAATCCTTCTTCGTGGGCGTGACGTCAAGAGTTGTGCAGATCTCCATCTGTTGTGTTTATATCGGCTTGTTTCCCTCTTAAATATCCAAGTTTTTACAGTGTTTTGAAGTTATAGTCGGCGTTTTATGAGCCTTGACGAAAGATTGAGCCTGGAAGAGGACCGAGAGAGGAGAAAAGGAGCACAGGCGACGGGAGCCGCTAGCTCGGGCGGCTAGTAAACTTCTGCTTCCTCAAACATGTTCCAGACGGGGTCACCGATGGCAGAACGACCCTTCCATGTCTTCTTCATCAATCACTGGGTTTGAAATGATGATGATGATGATGATGATGATGATGATGAAATATCATTAAATTCAGCCTCTTTGTCGTCAAAACTCTGATCCTCCATAATGTAAACACAACTTGGGCGTGTGCACAACTCGTGACGTCACTCTATTATTGTCAGAAGCTCCGCCCAGCAGAAGAAAATACCGCCGTTTATCGGCTATTTTCTCGCAGATTGCCGTGTTTTAACATTTTACCCTTGGACCAGTTAGCATGAAAATGATCCTAGAAGCGACAGTCAGAGTGTTTTGGAGGTCGGATTATCATTTCACTTGGACTTTAATATGCATTATATGGAAATAACCATGAAAAAGCACCAACTTTCCCCGCAATACAAAACCTAGACGAGACGCCCAGACGGCCAAACGTGATACGAGCTCAGTGGCCAAAGAGGAAAGTCTCAAACCATCGGTCTATTACTTGCTCTCGTACCCGAGCGCCACTCCAAATTGTTTTGACATAAAGTACTTTTCAGCGACATCCTTACTTTAGCAGGAACTGTCCGTTCTCGCCAGAAAACACGGGCAAACAAACCCATATACCAAGTGAGGTCGGACGGCGAGAACGCAAGGAAGAAGCACTCGCAAACAGATTCACAAGAACGGCGCGAGTCAAAGGGCACTTAACAGTGAGTGCACTCAAAGACCTTAACACGCTAATTGTTGCTCATCACACGCCCTTCCGTTGCCCTCGGGGCATCGTGTCCGTGCCCCCGTGGCCGTCTCCGGATTGGCGCGCTAATCCTGCTGAGCAACCGTCGGTTCAGGCAAAATGGCAGCGAGAGTTAAACACAGCTTTTATCCCAATAACTGAGAGGGAACTAATTACGCTGCTCTTATTATGAGAAGCAACACAAATGAGGGAGGGCAATGTTTGCTCAGTTGGGATTGAAGAATTGTGAGGTAGGAACACGTTGCTTCTGAATAAGAGTCGGGAAACAGGAAATAGTTTTAAAAAATATAGGTCTGTTTGGGATGACTGAGGTTCCGATTGGCCGTTCACTTACGACTGTGTTTTGAAGTCACTGAAAACTACAACTTCTTAAGAAATGGCTTCCAGAGTCAAGCGTTATCGAAAGTCCCCGGTCTCCACCTCAGTGTAAACGGGAGAAAATGCAACTTTTTGGAAAATACGCACTACTGCACGGGCACACTTATGGTTAATCCCAATCAGCAAGTTGATCTGCATCAGGTAAACGAGGTTTACAGCGCTCCATATCGACCGTGTAGCTTTTTGTAGAAATTACTCGGCAGTGTCTAAAACCCTTTTCCCTGGAAATCTCAAGACTGCCTTTGAGCAAGGCTGTAGATCCCGGAACTGAATTTCAGAAGCACCTTCTTTGTGGTTTACTGCGACACGTCCGATCTGATTCTAACAACAGGCACAGGCAATGTCTCCGTGAACTCGGCAGACCCCAGGGTTTAGAAACGCCGGCTTATACGGCTACGTGGAAGCAGAATATAAACCACGGACACAATATCGGCTCCGACAGCTGAGTCACTGTGGAAATTATTGGCCGTGGACACTGTTCAATCACTCACGAAAGCTGAAATGAAGCTCGGAAACCAGCAGCAAGACACACTCGATACCGTACCAACGAAGAGCGTCATAATTTAGCATTAAAAGATTGACTTTTTTTTTTTTTTTTAAATAAACGAGATCAACGCATCGCAAGTGCAAATTCGCATTGGGCCCAAAGCCTGGTGGGCGAGACGAGTTTGTAGAAATATGCATATAGCGACGGTGTTACGCAACCTTTCTGGACATTGCTCTATATTTTGCAGCAGGAGGTATCATTAAATCCAGCTTTGTGTTTGAGATTGTAGTAATTTTCAGTAGTAATTTGCAAAAAACATAGACGTTTTGATCGTGGTATACTCTGCGGCACAATAAAGACGAACTTAAAAAAGTTCAAACTTAAAGGTTATGATGGCTTTATTTTGCCAGTCAAGCCCACTCGAGTTGAAATTAGGCAGTAGTTTGACACCGCTGTGACAAGTGGGAAAAAAAAACACCTGGTCACGACTGGTGATGCTCATGAGCACGAGGTCGATGCCGTCGGTAGCCAAAATGTGGTAAAAGGTCAAAGCTGCGGTTCGATCACGGCCACCTTTCATCACGTATTGAACAGCCCAGACAGAGATGGTGGTGGGGGGGTGTGTGGGGGGGTCGCTTTAAGACCGAAGTCACATGACGTCCCGGGTCATGGAAGCCGTCCATCTTCTGAAACTTGAGGTCTTTCTGGAAGGTTAAGGCAATGCTTGACTCAGAGTCACGAGTTTCCATTCAGTGCCCCCCCCCTCCTCCCCCCCACACCGTCCCCCAAGGGTGGCTAAAGGCAGTTTTGTAAATACAATGCCACCACAATTAATTTCCTAAAGTGAAAAGCCTGTGGCTTTACGTGAACAGGTATTAACCGATTAGTCTGTTCCGATTGAATTTCCACCACACGAAAAAAACATCAACGGTCAGTCGCCAAAAAAAAAAAGAAAAAAAAAAAAGACAACCAAATCGGACCCGGTTCACAACAGAGCATTGAGATGAGACTCCAAATGGGGGGGGGGCTGGGGATTTACCAGGCCGGTGACGTAACCCGGCCTCTCAGCAACACTGCATTCACAACAAAACACTGTGTTTAAAAGTATGTCAAAAAAAACCTACAACAGCCCCCCCCCCCCCCCCCCCCCCCTTTTTTTTTGCAAACTCAACACAGATGCTGCAGCTTATCCCTTGAAACTGCAGATTATCGGGGGTTTTGACATGGGCAGCGCACCGTGCCAATCACTTTCAGGGAGTGAATGAAAATCTCAATGCGAGCGCTGCCACTCAGGAAAAGGCATTAAAACAAATGGAGGGGGGGGGGGGGGGGGGGGTGGCACAATGGAAGCGCGACTGCCTTTTATTTGGGCTGTAAGCAATTAGGAAAACTGCCGACGACTGCGGTACCAGCGCATAAACCACCAGATCTAATAGAGAAATCAGAAAAATTGTATTCTTAGAGCACGACAACAATAAGAGTCTTATCCTTCATACTAAAACTGCACCCATAACTTCCAAGAAGTGAAAAGAAACAAAGGGGGGGGGGGGGTCTTAAGTAAAGCTGGAAGCGGCGATACGAGCGGCGGCTCCACGCAGCTAGCTTAAGATGAGTGAGAGGTGGATATTGATTGCAGAGGCGCTGCCTACCACGGGAGCGCCTCGCCGGTGAAGAGAAGAGTGGTGGATGTGCGCCGCGAAAACCTGCTCTATAAATATCGACACCGCCGAGTTCAGGGGTCGGGAGCTCGGCTGAAAACCCTAAATCTGCTGGCGTGTTGGATGCAGTCGGCAGCGCAAAGAAGGGAATGTGAAGCGAAACAAATGCACCGTACGAGGCACTGGGAAGGGGCAGGGAAGGACAAATGTGTAAACATATGCAAGGAATCTTGGGGGGATAAATAAATAAATAAAACTGTCCCTGTTGTCACAAGAGATCACAGCGAAACTATGCATGCCAAGTGAAAACGCTCTGCTAATGGGTAATAAGCATCCAAATTTAATTGTGCAACATAATAATGCATTTTCCCCAGAGAAATGCTTTTCAAAATTAATCTCTGGAGCAAGAAAGAAGAAGAGCTCCAACCTCAGATCAAGAATACAAGTGAAAACGCATCGTTTTCAAAAACTTCTGCGTCTACATGGCAACGTTTTGAAAATAGTATTTGTGAACATGGAAACGGCTAAAATGCTGGAAAACAACGTCGTTAGCGTGTTGTTTTTGTTTTTTGTAAAGGACACACGGGCATGCGTGCCGAGAACAATACGCTGTAAATATAAACAAAGGCAAAGTACACCAACATTCTAGTGGACGGACGAAGTTGGATTGTTATTTACAGGTGACAATTAATAAAACTACCATCGTCCATCTATTGGCACGTGGGCAGAAGGTAACGTTTTACTACATGTACAGTCGCAGTCGTTTTGCAGAGCCTTTACACAAAGTTGTGGGTTTTTGTGGCATTGTTGTCATGTAAACAGACACCGAAAACCCAACAACGGTTTTTGCATTTTCAATTGAAAATCTGTGTTAACGGGACGGAGCGTTTCGCCTACGTTAATATAAGAAACAGCAGATAAACCTGACCTCAGGGGAATTTTTGCAACCCACAGCCAAGTGTGACAAAAAAAAAAAACACGACTGTGGCTTATACACGTCAATGTGGCTAGCGCTTCGGACATCTTCAAAACACGACATGAGCTCACGAAGCTCCTTTTTGCTAGTTTCATTAGAAGGTCGTCTAATGACCTTGGGAACGTGAACTCAGGTCATTCACGGATTATTTTCCTAAAAAACGAAGAGGAACAGAAAGACCATCTTATAGCTGTAAAAAAAAAAAAAAAAAAAAAAAAAAAAAAATTCTACAAGGCACAGAAGGGGAAGGGAATCTTGGCACAATGGAGCTTTCTAACAGAGCGTTTGCTCTCTGGGGGCAGAGTGACAGATTCAATATGGAGCAGTATTAGCCTAGATCCCCCCCCCACTGGATGTCGGGGGAAAGTTATTTACATCTCAGGGGAGCTAGCACGGCGCTGAGCCACTTATCAAAGCGTGGAGTGGTCAGTGTGTGTGTGTGTGTGACGCCAAGGCCTCAAATGATAACCATCTTTTGTGAAAACTTGTGAAAGCGAGTCGTTTGGGTGTTTTGTTGATCGGTTTGTCGTCGGGGGGGGAGTTTTGTGGACGTGGGTATTTTCCGAGTATCTCCCTCAACGCACAGCATGGAAGTCGGGACATCTGTTGCTGTGTCGTCCTGCGAGAAAAAGCAGTGATGACGGGGGGGGGGGGGGGGGGGAGAAAAACACAGCAGTAACCACCCACAGAGAGTGACTCAAGCAGCTCTTCGCATTCAGACCAGCCTTTTCTCTCGTTCACTCGTTCTTCCATTCGCCGCCGCGCTCTGCCCATCTGTAATGCGCTGCAGAGCAAAGCCACGGTTCCACTTGATAGGCTTAGGGCGCCAACACCATTAAATATCCCCCACCTGATTAGGGCAAGGTAGACGGTCACGTGGCGGGAGGAGGCATTGGGTGATTACAGGGCAAAAGCAGGAAAATCCCCACCCCACTTCCTGTTTCTAAAACATAATTACTGTGCTATACGGCGTCAACACTCAGTTGTCCGTCACACAAAAAACAACGGCGTTGACAAAACGGGATGTCTGCCGTTAATGATTTCGTGACCCAAATTCTACCAAACATATTAATGACCTCCAGCCGCTCCGCGGCGTCGCTCCCTCCGCCCGTTGACGTCACTTTCAGTCTGACCCCGTCGGCGCGGCTCAATATCGGATCGATGAGGAACCCCAACGCCGGGGCCGTGCCAAGCGAAGCCAACTCCGGAGCGCGAGCGAGTCGTGGAGGGTTGAAGAAAAACAAATCGTTCGACCCAAAAACAAAAAAAAAAATGGAACCGCAAGGGATCGACACGCACCGTATCCCCCCCCCAACACCGAACATTCCACGTCTACGACGCCGGTAATCATTCCCTCCCGCGAACGTCACCGCCTCAGACTTCCGCCGCCCGCCAGCTCTTTGAGTGACGCGTTCGTAATAATCCTTTTTGACTATTAACTAAAGTGCACTTCGGTGAAATTCTCATCCGTCGCGAAGCCCCGACTCCACACAATACCGGCGCAATTAAAGATGACGAGCGCCTCCGTCTCGGGCCGGCACTAGAAACACAGGCGGTGGAATATCCCCCGGATTGACTCATTATCTCGTCAAGAATCGAAACCACAGAGAGCAATTTCAGTTTTATTAACAAGAGAAATATTGGAGGATTAACCAGCGATGGAGAAGAAAAGACTCTGCAACTAAATTGCTTATATATATAAAGAAAAAAAACACAAACCTGATTACTCATCAGCGCTGTTAAAAATAACAGCACCAGGTTACAATCGCCTATGAATCAAGGTATGTTAGTTAATAATCAAACAATGGTGGTAATTATCGGCCCAGCTGGTCCTTAAATCACACTGGACTGGAAGAAGGAGAATATATAGACATTTCTTTAAATCTGCAGAGCAAAAAAAAAAAAAAAAAAATGTGATGGTTCCATGCAAAACAGCTTGTCAACTTGTCCCTGCTGTGACTTTTTTTTTTTTTTTTTTTCTTCCTTCCTGTGCAGCGCTCATTGTGCCGGCCTGGTCACACAATCCTCGCGGTTCGATTGGGTGGGAAATACCGGAAAAAAACCCCAAACAAACTCAAAAGCGCTGCATCAAGGTCACGCAATGACGCGGGAATTTTGAAATGGAAGAAGAAGAGAGCGCGGTTCAGACGCCTCGGAAGACGACAGCGGACGAACAGCAAATTCCTGCTATTCTGTATTTATTTTATTCGGAATCTTGTCCCATGAGCAACAGATTAGATTAGATTCAACTTTATTGTCATTACAAATGTAAACGAAATGCAGTTTAGCATCGAACCAGAAGTGCAATATCGCAAGTAACAGATATTATATACACATAGATAGATAATAAATAAATAGGGAACAGTGTGAAGTTGCTATTGCTAGAATTTATATTTACATTAAATGACATTTAATGGACTAAGTGCCCCATTAACAGGTAAAGTCACCCGGGACGCAGGTGAGCTTCTCCAGGAAGCGAAGTGTGTGTCCAACGTAGGCTAAGCACACAATACGTGTTCATTTTGTCGAAGTGATTAAAAATGCGATGTGACCTGGATGAACGATGCCGCCAAACGCTGCATCCCATTTGGAATTGGGAAACGTGCAAAACGTGGACGTATAGTGCGTGGAAATGTGATATACTGCAGCTCACTTCTTGTCTGTAACAAAGGGCCAATAAGGTCAAAACCAGCAGCACACAGGAAGCTCCAATTGGCCACACAAGCCAGCAAATTGTTAAAATTTTAAAAGGGGGAAAAAAACACTTAATTTCTTTAAACAAATTCCTTAAGAGTAGCCGACAACACAACGCTGCCATGGAAGCTCTTGTTACCAACGTTATCCTCAAAGCTGTGAGAGTGAGTTCACCAAAAACATGCATAATGCAATATTTATAGTCTTTTTTGACACATTTCACATGGTTAAAATCGGTGCCACTTTATCTACGTCACTAATTGACCACTTGTACCAGGACTGAACCTGCACTGCCAACACTGGTATTATTTTTTACTATAGTATGTTTATTCTACCCCATCATAGTTTATTTTCCTTGTATTTTATCTTACTGTATATTTTGCTCCCCTTATTTTACTTTATTATAGTTTGTGATTTTTATCTTATTTTTTAGTCCTATTTCATTTTATTGACTTATTATTACTTTTTACTGTAAATATTTTTGGCCCTTAGAGTTCTTGATAGTCATTGTATTTAAGATTCCTCTACTCTTGTCTAACTGTTTGCACATTTCTTGTCTTTCCTACTCATGAGCGTCTTTAAGAGCAGAATGTGACAAGTAAATTTTTCCATTGTGAGATCAATAAAGGCTTATCTCATCTTATCTTCATGTTGAGATTGTAGTCATTTTCTGAAGCAATTGTTCGGTTTAGAGACAATATGCACATATTTCTGCACGTGTCCTCTGCGCCACAGCAAAAGAAAACTTTAAAATTTGAATTTAAAGGTTATTATGGCACCATTTTACCTGTAGATGTAATCCTGAACTTACATATGTACGACCACCCCTGGTGCTGGGCGACGTGTGTAATATGCATGTTGATGCCACAGTAATTCTATACGTTTTGGATATATCTCACAGCCTTGAGGGCCAGATTATGCATTTATAATATGTAAGCCATTGGAGCCGAGGCCTCTGCACTGCTTCGGCTGGGACTGGGTGGAGCAGCCATATCTGCAATATCCAAGCCAAAGTAGGCGTGTCACTGTGATCACACGACACCAATTACATGCTTTCATACTCCCAAGTTAGAGATGGCAAAAAAAAAAAACACACACGCACACACACACAAAAAAAAAACACAAGTTTGCATGCTTAGGAAACCCTAAAAGAAAATAGTTCCTCCTCTGCACATGCTGGCTGTCACAATGCTACCAGCTGGTGAACCCGAGACAAAGGTTACAGGTTTGCTATTACAGTGAGTCTACGTGGAGCCGTCCTGGCCTTTTGCACGCTGCATTTATATTTGATATTTAAAAAAAAAAAAAAAAAATTAAATAAATAAGAATGCATCCACCGGTCATGCACGGCGTCACGCCGCATTCAAGCAGGTGCAACAACGACGATCACCCCCGCACCGATGGCACGCGGTGTGTAAAATCCACCGGTTCTGGCTGGAACGATGCAGCGGTTCTCCGGATCCATCACAATTCAACTGTCGGCGGGTTTATTACCCCTCGAGGCGGGCGGCGGGGGCGGCGGAGGGGAGGCGTAAATACGAGAGGCTGTTTGCCCTCGATTGTCACTGCCACCCCCGGGTATCGGCCCGGTCCGGCTCGGCCCGACTCGCACGGTTGCTATGCGAACGGGTGACAGCGCGCGGCTGCAGCCGCATGTGGCTCGCGCTGCCCCGGTGGTAGCGGTGCTTGGAAGCGCGAGCCCGCTGCCCCGAGCGAACCGTTTTTTTTTTGTTTTTTTTTTACTCCCACAACTGAGCGAATTCCTCCAAATATAACCGAAAAACGCCTAAAAATTAAAAAAAAGAAATAAATAAAAATACACCACGCTGAAACAAAACACAGAAAAAAAAAATCCTCCCTCGAGCTCCGCTAGCTAACAACACGGCGGACGTTTAATGTGAATTCGCTAAAAATAGCAAGTTACGGTCCCCGTCGTGTTGCTGTAGTAAAAGAGAGACAAACTCACTCCGTCGACCGGGGAAAAGCCGCTCACGCAGTTGTTTCCCAGTTTCTTTCCCAGTCCGGCGTCATAGCACACGGGGGAGGCGGCAGACGGCAGCCCGGATCCGGCGGCGGCGGCTGGTGGTGGTGGTGGTGGTCGGGCGGACTGCGTTGGACGGTTTCGCAGCGGGCAGTGGAGGAGAAGTTGCCTCGTTTCAACATGGAGAGCGCGGCGGAGTGGAGAGAGGAGAGAGGATCCTCCTGCTTTGCGGTTCGTCTGGACGGAGCCGCGACGAGCCCGCGCCGAGCCCGCGCGGGGAGATCTGGCGACCCCTGCGGCCGCGGCGCAGTACTGCACCCCCCTCCCCAGCGGCACGTCAGGGCGCTTGTTGCCAAAAGTATTTGGTCAGCTGTCCCCCCCCCCCAAAAAAAACTACCCCAAACAAAACAAAACAAAACAAAACAAAACAAAAATACTGTGCTTGAATTCGGGTGGTACGATCTCTTGCGCAACCGGCGGCTCTCGAGCTGCCACGTATGGGTTAATAAATTCTAAGCAAGTGAAATTTGCATAATATCGCATAATGAATTCCTGTTCTATTTAAGTATTGTGATTTCAAGGGCACTGATTGTTGCTATAATTATTGATGTAATTGATGTAATTATTGACTATCAATAATTATAGTAACAATGAGTACCCTTGAAATCACAATACTTAAAAAGAACAGGAATTCATTATGTGAATTTATGCAAAATTGACGCCCCAGAAGGGAAGGAAGTGTGTCCTCTCTCTCCCTGGTTTGTTTCAATTGTTAAAAACGGTGTTGCTCCAACCAGCCAATCAGAAATCAAACCCTATATTGTGTCATCAGGGGGTTTAGCCAATCACGATCAAGGTAGGCTCCTCCCCCCTTTGACTCCTCCCACAACACAGCAGATTCTGAATGCAGCTCCTGTGAAAATCAGAGAAAAGTTGGATTCCCTTGACGGGAGCTGGGACCAAAAATACGTCAATACTTCACAGCTGCGTAATGAAGCAAACGCCCTTGTTGGTGAAATCGTATACCCTTCGTTTGTAGTCGGAATCTGTGGGAAAAGTGTAAAATCGTTGTACATGTAACATGATTTATTGTGTGGGATGTACTTTCACTGGACTTCTGCATCTTATATACATTTCAGCAGTACTATTCCAGAATTTAAAGTGTTACTTGCGGCAAAGGCTGCTGAACGGGCCACCAGTGTGTCTATCATTCCACATTTTCTTCTTTTATATAATACCGTAATATAAATATTTCACATTTTGTCATTTTTGCACAAAATCATCATTGCACTGCAGCTGATGCTTTCCCAACTTCTCATGTCGCTATATGAGAAGCACAATGCAAAAGTGTTATTCTTTGTCATGATTTACTTGTGGCTACAAAATAAAAGCTTCACCTCATTCAATTTCCTTTTCTCGTGTGTACGTCATTAGTTTTGAGGAAAAAAATCAAGGTTACATAAACATATTCACATGGGTTGGGGGGGGTATATTGTTTCAGGGTGGGGCAATATCAGACGTATAGAAGCTGACACACTGTTGAAATCCTATATTATGACGCTGACGGGGGGGTGGGGGGGGGTGATCTGTGTGACAGTGATTTCACATTAAAGCGCTTCCATGTTGAGGGAGGAGAAAAAAATAAATACAAATAAAATCCCCTGCCGTTTGGTCTCATGCGGGCCATAAAATGTTTTCAAAAGAGGCATTTGTCTTCCCACATAAAGTACGACACAGGAACATCATTAGTTATTTATTCTCAGAGGCTGCACTTCACCACCTGCAACCTCCCGAGCTGAATAATGCAGAGGCGTTTCCAGCGCTCTCCTCCTCTGCAGCATCGTGCCGAACCTCCCCAGTCCTCCTTCAGTCCTCCTCATGCCTCCGTTCATTGAGAAATCTTTTTTTTTTTTTTTGCCCCACGGGCCACTGGTTACCGTGGTTTTCTTTAAAGATGTCAACTTGACCCAAAAGCGCCGATATCGAGGCGAGTGCATTCCGCCGCAAGTGAATCCTCGGCGCTCTACAAAGAAAAGTAGAAGAAATAGAATAAAGTGGGACGATAAAGAATCTTAAACTTGCTCAGCAATGCTTCCATTGTGACGGCAGTGAGCTGATTGATCCGATTTGAATGTTGAATTTTCATTTGTTGTTTGAGTGACAGGATGACCTTTAACCTTTCTCTTTTGGGAGCTCAAAAAAACAATTGCCTCCATTTTTTAAGATAAGAAAAAAAAACAAAAAAACAGAGGTAACGTGATGAAAGCCCACAAATGTGCAATTAAAAACACAATAGAAGGAAAAAAAAAAAGCTGTAATGCCACAACACACTAATATCTAATATCGTTTATCCCAGTCCATTTGACAAATTGGACGCTGCACACGTTTTTGTTTTGTTTTTTAAACCCGCCTTTTTATTTGCATTGTACCAGCAAGCGTCTCATTTGTTTCATCAAAAATATAAGTGCTGACATTGTTTTTTTTTTTTTGTTGCTCCTACACTGAAAAGAAAAATAAAAGAACGGCTGCAAAATATTTACAAGCCACCCACGTACAGCGGTTATCATGGAGGGGGGAGGGGGGGGTTTGGGGTGGGTGGGGGGGAGGGAGTACCTGCCTCATGGAAAATTCTGACCTTCAGAAGCTGAAAATAAAACCCGTCCTTCCCTGGTCATTGGAACGGCACAGGAAACGTCTCGAGATCAGATACGCGGTGGGAAGTGACATAACGCCACATTTATGTGAGGAATGTACGAGTGTCGCAAAGAAAGGCAACGACGGGATAAAACAATAGACGCTCTTGACGGATTTCCGAACACAACCTCGTCTTCTGAGAGGAGGGGCGCTAATTTATAACAACCAGACATTGAGAAAAAAAATATTGCAAACTGTGCCACAAAAAAAAAATAAAAGATACTCAATAATCTTGAGTTACCTCAGAGTATAAGACAGTGTAAAGACATATACACCCAGTGCATTCATCAGACTACAGTGCATGCAGACTCAAAACAACAATTCTTTCATAAAAAAAAAAAAAAAAAAATTGCACATTTCCTATTCACTTAAGATGTGATTTTTAAAAAAAAAAAAAAATTTTGTGTCCCTGTCGTCCAACATCATCTTTTACAGTAAAAAAAAAAAAAAAAAAGGCTGCCACCTGCTGGCGTTAAGGCATAAAGGCTGGTAAAAGGTCAACCAGCATGTGTTTTTCTAAAATAAGTTTAAATATTCACGTTATTCTTCAGTAAAAAAAATCCAGCATTCATTGGACTACCTGAGTAGGGGGAATAAAATAAGACACATACAGTAGGAAGTACAAGAATTGATTAAAATAAAAAATATACAATCCTTAGAATTTTTAAGTCAGTGATTTCACACATCTGAATCTTCATTGCAGTTCCATCAAGTCGTCAAATATTCCAAAACAAACAAACACCACAAAGTACGCATCCAGAAAAGGAGCGGTTACCCGGGGGAATGTGATTAAACAATAAATAAAAGTCGGTTAAAAGTCAATCTCTCTGTGAAGTCATTGCCGAGAGGGAAGGTAAAAACAGTGGGCGAGCCTGAGCCTATGTGTCGCGTTTGCTGTTTTTGGAGAAAGATCTGTGGGGTTCCAGGTTCTCGTAGATGGAGAGCGCGGCGACGTTCTGGTAGATCAGGTCCACGTTGGTCCCCGTCCGGGATCGGATGATGTCCAGGGCGCACTGGTTCAGGAACACGTACTGGTCCTACAGCCAGGGGAAACATGGACGGTGAGAACGTTAATAAATAAATAAATAAATAAAATAAAATAAAATAAAAAAGCTCAGTGTACGCCCCAGAAGTGAAGAAAGTGTGTCCTCTCTCTCTCCCGGCTTGTTCCAGGTTTTAAAAAGTGTGTTGCTCCAAGCGGCCAATCAGAAATCAAACCCTATATAGTGTCATCTGGGGGTTTTAGCCAATCACAATCAAAATAGGCTCCTCCCCCATTAGACTCCTCCCACAATTACTCAGCTCTGCTCTGGCACATGGCACCACGAGAGGAAGTACTTCCTCCATCTTCCCATAGATGGGCGTGTGTGTGTGGGCGGAGCCAGTCCAGCTCACACAGACACAGCAGATTCTGAATGTAGCTCCTAGGATCCAATATTGAAATTGAGGGAAAAAATCAAGGGAGAATTTCATACAAAGTGGATGAATAGTTTTTGCAACAGACGCTCATCTCCTTTGATCTCCTCCATGAGGTGCCTCTCCCACCCGCTTTGTATGGGACTTTTTCTTTTGATCATTCTTTGGGGATTTATTTGTAAACGTTTAAGCCGTTAACGTCCCAAAATCGAATCGATTGTTCCTTGGATGACGACAAATCACCCCTGCAGTTCGGGTGAGTGGTTTTTTTGGGGGTTTTTTTTGCGAAAACTTGGTGAAATACAAACACGCAGCCAAATACGTAAGCGTCGTTCGCTGAGTGAAAGTTCACGCCGTTTACCTCCGTCTGCACCATCAGGGCGCGGTGCATGCGCAGCTCGTGGACGACGCCGTACACGTCCACGATGTTTTCCCTCTCGATCTGGAAGATGAGATGGTCGACGGCTATGAAGGTGCCGGTGCGGCCCACGCCGGCGCTACGTGCAAAATAAGGACGGGATAAAAAAAAACAACAAAAAAAAAGGAGTAAATAAATTTTTAAAAAAATGGATCAGATTGTTTTTGTGTGTGTGTGCGCTGTGCGACCTGCAGTGCACCACGGTGGGCGAGTGTCTGGAGTACTGGTTCATGTGCTCCCGCACCAGGTGTCTGAAGCCGATGAGGAGCTCCGTGGTTTCCGGCACGCCGTGGTCCGGCCAGGCCGTGAAGTGGAAGTGACGCACCGAGCGGGTCTCCGCCGTTTTCACCTGGAGGATGCCAAAGCGTACGGCCTCAGAGCGGTGGTAGAAAAAAAAAAAACCAGGGCCTGGAGTTTTACCCTCAACCTTACATTTTTAATAGTAAAGTCCCTGATGGTCCAGTCCTCCAGGGGGATTTCAGAGGCTGTGGTCACCGTGATGTTTCCAAAGTGCTTCGTGGCCGGACTCCAGTACTGCTCACATTTGATCTGGACACAGAAGGGATTAAGAAAAGACGGAAAACATTGATAACAATTAAATAAATACTGTTTGGTAAAACAGATTTATGCAACATTGGTACCGTGAGCTTTGTTTTCCAATAGTTTGTTCTGAATCGGCGCGTCAAACACAAAGATGGTGGGCCGAAACAGACCCACCAAAACAAATCGTCAACGTTTCAAAGATTTCTAGCCAAATTTTTAAAAACACCCACAATGCAGTAGTGACAAGAAACTTTTTTTGGGATATTTCAAAGTATTTTGCCATTAAAATTGGCTTTATGTTGAGATTACAGTCATATTCTACACAAATTCGTTGTTTTTTTTTTTTTTTTTTTTTGCAATTAACTTTTTATTTGGAAAACACATGGATAGACACCATTTCACTCGTACAATTTCACTACAAATTCGTTGTTTTTAATTTTTTTAAATATTATAACAATGAAATAAACACTTTTTTTTGGTAAAACACTGATTTATGCAATATGGGAACGTTAGCCTTGTTTTCCAATAGTTTGTTCTGAATCAGCACGTCAAACACAAAGACGGTGGGCCGAAACAGACCCACCAAAACAAATCGTCAACGTTTCAAAGATTTCTAGCCATATTTTTAAAAAACACCCACAATGCAGCAGCGGTAAGAAACGTTTTTTTTGGGATATTTCAAAGTATTTTGCAATTAAAATTGGCTTTTTGTTGAGACTACAGTCATATTCTACACAAATTCATTGTTTTTCATTTTAAAAATATTCTAACAATGAAATAAATTCTTTTTTTGGTAAAACACTGATTTATGCAATATGGGAACGTTAGCCTTGTTTTCCAATAGTTTGTTCTGAATCGGGGCGTCAAACACAAAGACGGTGGGCCGAAACAGACCCACCAAAACAAATCGTCAACGTTTCAAAGATTTCTAACCAAATTTTTAAAAACACCCACAATGCAGCAGCGATAAGAAGCGTTTTTTTGGGGGGATATTTCAAAGTATTTTGCAATTAAAATTGAGATTACAGTCATATTCCGCACAAATTCGTTGTTTTTTATTTTGAAAATATTGACTTTTTCCATCATGTATACTCTCTCATCATGTAAAAAAAAAAAACATAATTAAAAAGTTAACATTGCACTGTTGTACCTGTCCGGCCCACACAAGATGAAACTGGGCTGCATGTGGCATCTAAACTAAAGGCAATATTAATATAATAAAAATAGCGAGTTTGCAATCGCTCCTTCCCTTGTGCGTCACTTCACAATAACGTTCCATTTTATTATTCCTATTCCATAAATCGACACGGAAGGTGTTTTCAGCGCTCGATAGGAGACTGTGATTTTTTTTGCAAGTGAACCGCAGCTCACAAACAGCCGCCCACAAATGGTGGCAAAGGCAGGAATAGCCCTCACCGTGTTGATGAAAGAGCTCGTTTTAACCTAAAGGATGCATACATGCGGTATTTTTTTAATTCTTTAGGAAAGCGTTGCTTGTGTTAAAAATTGTTCCTATTAATTAGGCAACATGCACTAGTGGTACAAAAGGACGGGATATTTGGCTTTTGGGTAAAAATTTCATGAAGACGTGATGAAAATGTACTCGAACCTTTATTGGTGAACTTGATGTGATTTAAAAAAAATGTGAAATATCCAACTATACAATTTTTCAGGGTTTCCTGATGAGGAAATTGCATCCTTCTTCAGGGATTAATACAGTATTTATTTTTGATTTAACTTAAAGGAGTCATATTATACAACTTTTCAACACATGAGTCTCATTTGTGCAAAAAACACTGTATTCAAATTGTATTTCCCCAAATCTATTTTTCCCTTGATTTCGCTCCTATTAGAATATTGGATCCTCGAAGCTACATTCAGAATCTGCTGTGTCTGTGTGAGCTGGTCTGGCTCCGCCCACACACACGCCCATCTATAGGAAGATGGAGGAAGTACTTCCTCTCGTGGTGCCATGTGCCAAGAGCAGAGCTGCTTAATTGTGGGAGGAGTCAAAGCGGGAGGAGCCTACTTTGATTGTGATTGGCTAAAAAAAAAAAAAAACCCTGATGACACTATATAGGGGTTTGATTTCTGATTGGCCGGTTGGAGCAACACACTTTTTAAAAACTGGAACAAGCCGGGGAGAGAGAGGACACACTTTGTTCACGTTACAGGTATATCACAGTTATTCGAAAGTGCATTTTCTATAATATTACCCCCTTTAAGTGCCCTTTCATGATATAAAATCACCCGTAGCATTTTAGGCTTGATTGATTTTAAGATTTTGCCCTTTGTTTTTAAAGCCCTCACTGGCCTTGCTCATCCTTGTTTATCAGAAATTCTATAATGTATGAAACGCCGAAAGAGAGTGACGATCCATAAACCAGCTTTGGGATATTTGGGAAATTTTAGGTTCCCCAAATATCCCAAACTACTTGTGAGGAGCTGAAGTATCGTATAGCTGTGACTGTTTGTACGTTGGAGGAACCAAAACTGCAAGAGAACCGCTTCGACTAAAGTAAAAAAAAAACATGGAGTTCCGTCATCGGACCCTACTACTTTTCACAATATACACTGGGAAAAAGTAGATTGAAGTGGATTATAGTTGAACGTGTGGAAGGTGATGCGTCTGTTAGCGGACTGTTAGCGGCGTGCTAGCGGCCCGCGGCGCTCGGCGTCGGCACTCACTCGTCCCTGTTCGTTGCAGCGGGTCAGCATGACCAGCGTCTGCGCGTTCTTCTCCCAGATCATCCTCCAGAAGTCGTTGACGGTGGCGGGCAGCGGGCCCTGAGCCGCGATGAACTCCTTCCTGGAGTTGTAGCCCTGCGCGACGACAACTTTAAAAGACTTTCGTACGAGGGCAACGGGTGAAGCCCGCGGGACTTCCGGCGAGCAAAAGACAAAGTTACGAAGGACGTGCCGCCGTTACTGGGAGATGGAGAGCGTCAGTACGCACCGGAATGTAGTTAGCATTGATGTAGTCGTCGCTCGGACTTCCACGGATTATAGAGAGTTTCACCCTAGAGGAGTCGTCTAGGAGGGTAAATACAATGTTATGAGCAGGAAATGCACGACGGCGACTTTCTACATCGGGGGGGTCGGCAACCTCCGTGACCCAGAAACCAAAATTTCCACTGAATATACTTTGTCTGGAGCCACAATTTTGTAGCGACGGTTTAGAACGTCACACTTTGGAGTTTAAAAAAAAAAAAAAGTTTTTTAATCTGTTTTAAAGCCATTTTAGTAGTTTTCGCTGTTTTCACTGTATTGACTCTTTGCCGTTTTTAATTGTATTTGAGGCGATACTTTTAAATGTTTCTCTTATTTTGTTGTTGTTTTGGGACTCTTGCAAATTAGGCATTTAGAAATGGTCTTTTCCTTTTTTTTTTTTTGATTGATTTTAGGCATTTCTGATTTTTTTTAATGTTTTTTTTTTATTTTTTTTAACATTTTAACTTTTTTTGTTGTTGTTTTTAATGTAATGTTAGCCAGTTTAGCTGCTTTATGTTTGCTCTGCTATTTCCAGCCATGACATCAGAGTTCTTAAAAAAAAAAGAAAAATTGGACAATGTTTTTTAAATGTTTCTCTTATTTTGTTGTTGTTTTGGGACTCTTGCAAATTAGGCATTTAGAAATGGTCTTTTCCTTTTTTTTTTTTTGACTGATTCTAGGCATTTCTGATTTTTTTTAATGCTTTTAAAAAAAAAAAATTACATTTTAACTTTTTTTGTTGTTGTTTTTAATGTAATGTTAGCCAGTTTAGCTGCTTTATGTTTGCTCTGCTATTTCCAGCCATGGCATCAGAGTTCTTTAAAAAATAAAAGTAGTACAATGGGCAAATAAAATGACAAAAACTGTTTTTAAACATCACATTTTCCCGCCGCTTCAGGGAGCTATTTGGGCGTGGACAAAGAGGTTGCAGACGCCCTGCGGGAGATGTCGGATGGTGCGAAGCCCAAGCGGAAACGTTGGGAGGCGCAGCGTGCCGGGTGGAGATGGAGGAGCAATAATGGCGGCGGTGGCGGTTAAAAAGCAGCAGAGGATGTTTTTTTTTTGTCTGTCGGCGACTCACAGGGAAGAACGTTGGTATAGCGGTTCTTCGGCTTGTTCTCCACGAACAGGGCATGTATTTTGGCCTGAGCGGTCCCCACGGGCTTCAGGTCCTGATTTTTTTGAAACGGAAGAAATTTTTTTTTAATAGTTTTACACCTCAAACGCTGACCAACCAATAGAGATCATTTGGAGTCTCTCTCACCTCGAATTCCTCCGCGAAGCCACAGTTGGAGTCGGCCTTCTGCTTCCTGAAGTACGCCTCGTACTCCTCCACCCTCACCGGCGCATTCCTGTGTTCAAAACAAGAGTCGTGAGAAGAAAACCCAACAAAAACAAAACACTCCAGACGTCGGAATGGACTTTTAAATCATTCATACTCACACTTTGGCTCTGGAGAGAGAAAGAAGAAAAAGGGACAGAGCAACAGTTACGGAAATAACTTCGCCCAATTGGATTCAAACAAAGAATAACGTAGCAATGGAAGAACAATACCTCAGGGATTGGATCTGGATTTCTGGCGATTCTTTTTTGGACATCCTGTTAAAGAGACAGAGCAACTTTATTAGTTAAAAAAAATAGAATAAACTATCCACTATTGTATGGGACATTTTATTCTGCAGTTGTTTTTGGCGATTTATCCAAAAGAGCAACATATTCACAAAATTTCCATGCGATTTGATATGTTTTGTGTGTCCATGCTCCCAACGGTGTTGAAAAACAAAATAAAAAAGAATGAAAATACTATTAATAATAAAATTTCACAGCCACCGAGGCTAATTATCGTTAAGCCCCGCCTCTTAAAGGGGCAGGCACGAGAAAAAAAAAGGTGAGAAAATGGGACAAAAATCCAAAAACCAGGTTTGTTAGTTGCAATGGAGAAAAGGCGGAAGTCACTTTCGGCGACGGCGAACGCGACAAACCTTCTCCAGAAGATGACGAATCCGATCAGGACGATGAAGAGGACGAAGAAAATCCCCAGCGTCGATCCCACGGCGGTTCCGATGACGACTGATGAAGGTGACAGTGCCGTTAAAACCGGCTTGCCGCGAGAGAACGTTCAACTAGCGTGCAAACCCCTAAAGAAAGTTACCCGGGTCGACGGAGAGCGTCGCATCGAAGACGAAGTCCGTGAAAGAAGCCAGCGACTTTCCGCCGTCCACGAGGCGGTTCCGCATCGTCAGACGGGTGAAAAGTACGACGGCGCATCTGTGGGAGCAAACGACACGCGGGTGGATTTTTGACGGATAGCTATAACGTGCTACGCAAATATACATCCAGATCGTGGTTCGCTCGTGTGTCTTACTGGTATTTGGTCTTGGCCTCCAGGGCGCCGTTGGGGTAGCCTTCCCACTGGGCGTCGTTCCCTACGTGTAGACTCAGTTCCCGGCTGCTGCGGGACTGCTGCAGCTCTGCGACGGTGGCCAGATACACCTGCGCGGTCCCATCTTTAAAATCGTCGTACGTCTTCAACAAGTACTTCCGACAATCGGAGCAGGGACCTGGAGGGACAGAAATCAACCCTTAGATGCACACGTGGGGTCAGAAATGACCCCAAGCAGTTCCGATGGAATCTTCTATGAAAGTTGAATTCTTAGCAACTCTGACAGTCCCACTTACACTTGTGATGTCATCTAATACACGTGCGTTACTGGGTAACAATGACCTCCAGGGTGGTGAGACTGCTGACATCAGATGTATAAGTGAGACATTCAGAGTTGCTAAGAATTAAGTTTTATTAGAAGATTGCATAGGCACTGCTTGTGGAAGAGTGGGGTCATGATACAAAAACTGCAATTTCTTAAAATTAATGAAAAAATAAATACAAATACAAATGGTCTCATGTCACAAACATGTTTTCTGTGGAATACCTAGAAAATGGAAATATTGCAACTCTTTGTTTTAAAGATTTTGAAGAATAACAAGCCAGTATATTGCCAAAACGCATTGATTTGAATTGGGGTCATTTTTGACCCCAATTCAAAACAGGGGGCTATGAGATGTCACGATGACAAAACATTAAAAAAAAAACGTGTGAACAAGAGAAATGTGGGTGAAAATGAAATACCTGAGAGAGTCTTTGTCACCAGCAGGCCAACGTGTGTGATCGGTCCTTTAGCCGGGTCGAACAGGGTGGAGTTGATCCGGACGGAGAACTTGTTGTGTCCCTGTACCTCAGTTTGAACTTTTAATCGATAGTCTGACGGGATGGGCGGGTCTTTGTTTTTTCGTTAAAAGGAAGAAAGGAAAATAACAGTTACATTTTGAAAAGCAGGAAAAAAAAAAAAAAAAAGACAACTAATGAGATGTGCAAGGATGCACGACGTCTCACTGGTGATCCCCGTCGTGCAGCGGAGGACCTCCGGAGGGCTGGCTCGTCCACAGCTCAGAGTTTCAACAGCGATCTCGTATTCAGTGTTATGACGGAGGTTGGGAATGTTGTGACTGCAACATGTGGCGTTATTCTGGATCTCGGTGTCAGACACTGAGACCCGGAATCCAGAGTTCCGGCCGTCGGGTTTGAGCCAAGACAAGTTGATCTGTGCATCGTCTTCATTTGGGCCTCCGCACGTCGCGCTTTTCACTGGACTTGCACCTGCACCGGGAGAAATAGGGAATAATTCGCTAAGTCCACGAATAAAGGATATTATATTAGAGAGTATTAGAGTGTTCAAACTTGCTGTGCAAACATCCGTCAATCAATTCAACGTTTATTTATAAAGTCCTGTGCAAACACTCAAGTGCGTTTCAGTCAAATCAGAGGGTGAAATTAGAGTAAAAGGAATGAAAAGAGAGCAACAGTCAAATGTGCAGTGTTTCAACACAGGAATGAAATAAAATGAGATGAAATGAAATAAAATGAAATGAAAGAAATGTAAAACATTAATTAAATTAGATTAGATTAGATTAGATTAGATTAGATTAGATTAGATTAGATTGGATTGGATTGGATTGGATTGGATTGGATTGGATTGGATTGGATTGGATTGGATTGGATTAAATTAAATTAAATTAAATTAAATTAAATTAAATTAAATTAAATTAAATTACATTACATTACATTACATTACATTACATTACATTAGACTAGACTAGACTAGACTAGACTAGACTAGATTAGATTAGATTAGATTAGATTAGATTAAATTAAATTAAATTAAACCATATAAAAAGCCAGTCTGAATATATAGGTTTTGAGCCTGGATTTTAAAAGGCCAAAGTCAGTAATGGTGTCTATGTCTATGAGACAGTTTGTTCTTGAGTCTGGGGGCCAAGGATGAGCAAGGCCAGTGAGGGCTTTAAAAACAAAGGGCAAAATCTTAAAATCAATCAAACTTGTGTCATTTACTGTGATATTTCTCTCATTACTTGAGAAAATATGTGGATGCTCGCAAGAGAAATAAGTGTATTGGAAAGGAAAAGGATCATACGAGTGCAGTTGGAGCTCCGCCGTGGCTCGGCCTGCGTCCCGTCGAAGGTCTCCGTGGTGACGCTAACGTTATAGTGGCTTCCCGGGTCCAGCTCGACCAACGTATACGTGGTGTTGTTGACTATGATGCTCGAGGCGCCATCCGGTCCCTCCCAGGTCAAATTGTACCGATAACCGTCTTTGTAGTCGTCGGGTTTCATCCAGTCGACCCGGACGAGAGCGTCCCCCGCGGCGGTCGTCAGAGACTGCACGCTCAGCGGTCCTGATGGAAAGGCGTGTCAGAAGATCAAACGTCGACCGCAGTAGGGGGTAGAGACGGTCGACTTACTTACTTGTGGTGACATTTTCATAAACTTTCAGACTCTCGAAATGCAAACGTCCCACAGTCGACACGGAGATGGTGAAGGGCGTCCCGGAAGGAAGGGAGTCAAAAGCCGCGGCGGTCGTTTCAGAACTGATGTTCGTGACGGTCCCCTCCGGCAATTGGACGAGAGTCACCTGGTAGATAAACTGTGCGTCTTCCATGAAAGGAGCTTCTGTCCAGCTGAAGTGGATCGATCCGGTCGTCTTTGTGAGGATGGTGATCGGCCCGGGAGGGTTTGGAACTGCAGAGGGACGGTGTGACATTAACTGACGAACCACCGGTTTTTCTCCCACTGCCAACTTTACAAACGTATATTTGTGCATGTAAGTGATAGACTTTGAATGCGAAGGCTTAAAATCATCGGTTGTTTTGTCATATTAATGAATTACATACTGACTCACCTATTTATTAAAAAAAGTTAAACCCCTTAAAATCAAGCAGGCTTCGCAACCCTGACATAAATCTTTGGCGCCCCCCAGTGGGGGAGGTTAGGTTGGAAATCACTGGAGTGGAAGACTACATAAAGAGCCTGTGATATAGATGCTTTTGGATTTAATTTTCACTTGTAAAACAGGGTAAATCAACATTTATTTTTTTTTTATGAGAAATTCCCTGAGTAACTTGAGGATTGGGAATCGAACCCGCAACCTCCGATGGCGAAATGCTCACTCTACCACAGCCACATTTTTCCGTTTATACCAAAGCATGTATTGACAGAGTTTAACCTGGCGGTGACACAACTGAAGACCTCAGTTGACGGACTAATTCGCGATTACTCACAAGTTGCATTTTCCTGTGGATCGGACGCGGCGCTGAAGGGTCCGCTGCGCGCGACGACCACGGCGCTGTAACGCCTTCCAGCGGAAAGGTTCTCAAACAGGCAGTCCGTACTGTCACCGTTCAGGTCAACAGACCGCAGCTGCATCCATCCAGGTGAATCGAGTCTGCTCAGATTCACTTGATATTTCTCCACATTCCCCTCCGGTCTGGACCACGACACCCGGATAGAGTCATTGGACTGAGCGGACATGGTCGGCCGCACCGTCTCAGGCTCTGATTTGACGGAGGAGCAGAGGAGGACACGTTAAAGCAGGTCACGGAAACGAGAAACCAGAACGACAGGGGGTAAGGGCCAATCCCATTTCTCCCCCTTAGCCCTTCACCTTACCCCTTCCCCTTTGAATTGTGCGTTCACGAGAGTCTAAGGGGTGTCCCATTTCACTACTTTGCAGAGGCGGAGGGGTGAGGGGGAGGGCTATTCACCCCTCGAAATGGAGCGTTTACAGTTGCACACTTTAAACAGAGGGGTATGAGGACAGGGCGCCGAAGGACTCGCATTTCACATATAGACGCTTCTAAAGTTCTATAAACCTGTTGTGTTTTATACTCGTAAGAACGGCAGTAGCGCTGCCGTACGTAGCTTCCGTGTGTGTTTGTTTGGTAGAGACCGTGTTTATAACATTTTATTATTACACTGTAGAGTTCCAAAGTCTTCTAATATGGGTGTTTTGAAAACAGGGACCCCCGAGCAAACAAGGAAGCTCCTCCGCTTTAACATGGTGAATGAGGAAATATTTCTGAAGTCCAAATACGGCGCAAAAAAACTGAAGTAAACCACGTCTCCGTCTATTTCTTCTCCTTGGTGTGGGAAAGGCGGAAAACGAAACAAAGCAGCCAAGCTGCTGCAACACGTTGAATTTGGGACGGCGTGACGACGCTCCTGCTGGAAAATCAACAAACATCCACGGCTCAGCTCGGCTGATGGAACGGCGCCGGGTTATGATGTCATAACTGTGAGACGGAGCGAGGGGGGGGGGGGGGGGTGAGCAGAGGGAGAGGGGGGTCCCAAATCTAAGGGCTGAAACTTTTACCCCTTTGCCTTTGCCCTCATTTTGGAGGGGAAGGCGGAGCCGGAGGCGGAGGGCTAAGGGGTAGGGGTACAAAATTGAATTGGGATTGGGCCTAAGTCTCACCCGTGTACGCAGACGTGCAGAATCTTTCCCCCATGAGGCCTCCCGCTTCAACAGAAACGCAGAAGGTGCAGTTGGTGCCGGGGTCGAGCCCTGAAATCTCCACAGTTTCCTCCGACAGGTTCTTCTTCTGGTAGCTGCAGCCTGTCACCTCCACCGAATAGCGATAGTAATCCTTGTACTGGGGCGGATTGCTCCAGCTCAGGTGTACGGCAGTCGTGTTCAAGGTCTGAGCAACCAGCTGCTGAACAGGATGTGGACCTACGAAACAAAAAAACAAAACAAAACAAAACATTGCCATGGTGACGGCTAAAATGACGTACGAATTGATGACGTACGAGTCACGATCGGGTGCTTTGTACGTAGGATTTGAAGTGAAGTGTGTTTTGGGGTTCAGTTTACACAACATATACATGTGTGCGACTTCATTCCAAAAACAACAATAAAAAAAAACATCACCCTCTAGTGGCCTGGCATTAAAACTGTACCAACTTCTCTCTTTTTTTTTTTCCTTATTTCATTCAAAAGTAAAAACAAAATAAACAGTCTTCGTTGCAAAGCTCCCAGTTCTCATTTTGAACGAAAGCAGCAGAAGAGATTTACTCTTATTACATCTGACCATTAATACCGTCACAATCTTCAACATTCTAAATATATACATATTTTCAGATATTTTTTTTAAAGTATTCTATGTACAGTACACACAAAAAACAACCAAAAATAAAACAATTAAATGACACCCAAAAAAAAGATAACCATCATTTTTATGTTTGCCCAAATTTTTCATACTTTTCACTTCACGGGCCCTTAATTGCTGCGTCGACTTTCAGTGTCTACGGCGTACGTACGCGTGAAGTACGACGCGGTGGCGGGTTCGGCCTCAGTGCCGTCGGCCGTCCGAGTCGTGACGGTGAAGTTGAAGTTGCTCCCGGACTGGAGCCCGGTGATCGTGATATTCGGAGACGACACCGTTCTCGGATTGTCCTCGGACTTGTTTGAAACCCACACCGAATACAAGTAGTGCCACTTGGCCTCCAGCTGACTCCACTCCAGGGTGACCGTATCCGTGGTGACATTTGTCTCCCGCAGGTCGGTGACAGGATACGGCCCTGACGGCACAAGGATGACGGATTCAAAGCGGATCGATACTTATGAGAGTCCCTGGAGCTGAAGGGGTGTTTACCGGCTGTAATTACACTCATTGTGCTCTTGATCGCATCTGAATATTTGAGAAAATAACAAGGAAATGATATTAACTGATTATGTCTCGCTTGAGGTTCGTTGAAGCGAGAATGAATCCATTTTTGTGCAAATGCAACTCCACATTTTAATTATTCATTTGTTCCACACGTCAATAGATATGGAAAATACAGATATTTACAAAAAAGAAATATATATTTATACTAATGCGAATCTATCTATCTATCTATCTATCTATCTGTCTATCTATCATCTATCTATCTATCTATCTATCTATCATCTATCCATCCATCCATTTATCATCTATCATCTATCTATCTATCTATCTATCTATCTATCCATCTATCCATCTATCTATCCATCTATCCATCTATCTATCATCTATCTATCCATCTATCCATCTATCTATCATCTATCCATCCATTTATCATCTATCTATCTATCTATCTATCATCTATCCATCCATCCATTTATCATCTATCTATCTATCTATCTATCCATCTAT
>NC_137660.1:27311189-27321189 GCF_963422515.1 Blennius ocellaris | reverse complement strand
GTACGTGTTCCTTTGACGACGGGACGCCTTCTAGAACTGCGAAGACTTGAAATTTGTACAGAGTTCCAGGGTTGAGGCTGTGAAAGGCGTACGTTTCAGCCTGCGTGGAGCCATTCTGAACCATCAGACCGTCCCGGAAAGCTTCCACCTGATATACGGTGGCTGGTTGATGGTCCTTTTGCCTTCGCCACCGCAGCTGGACGTACGTGGCGTTCACACGCTCCACGCCGAGGTCAGCTACGGGACTGGGCTCTGTCGAGAAACGTAAAATGTAAAAAAACCAAACAAACATCCCACACCGTTCTTCAAAAAGTTACTGTGCCCATTTCTAACTCCGAAGCACTTTCGTACTCGTGCAGCTGAACGCCTCCTCGGCCGTAGAGTTGATTCCTGGCGCGGCGACTGTCGTGACCCTGATTTGGTACCGGGACCCCGGGTCCAGCTCGGAAACACGGGTGCCGCTATCGGCCACCGTCGTTGACTTCACAAGAGCCGCCGTGGCGTTGAACACGTCGACTGAGTATCGGTAGTACGGGCGAACTCCCGGAGGCGCTGACCAGGACACGACCACCGAGGTGGTGGAGTCAGCGCTGGCTACGAGGTTCAGCACGGCGTTCGGCACTAGAAAGATGATAGGAGGAGGGGGGGATGAAGAGTACACTCAAATACACATAGGGCTTTTCAGGGCTTCATTTGAAGCCCTGAAAAGTGAATATTCTTTTTCGCTATTTACAAATAAGACACGATACCTAAAAACGTACATACTCCCAATACGACATTTCTGGAAGACCTCCTAATACAACCTATGCCAAAAAAAGATTTATTTCTCGTGTTTACAAAACCTTTGGCTTGAACTTCAATGACTTCTACCAGTAATATTAGACAGCAGTGGAAGACCGGCACAAATAGAAGAAAATGTGTGATTATTAAAAACACACTTTTAGAACCCTGATCTGTAAAACACACAAGATTTAAAAATATGACACCGACTCTGCTGAGGGTCAGGCTCGGTCTAGGCTCTCCTAGAATTGTATTAAAATGTAATTCAGAAATGTATTAAGATATGACGACCTGTTCTGGACATTACGGATATTAGCTTGGATTCGGTTCTTTTAAGTGAATGCTAGTTCAGTCAATTTAAGAAACAGCGACGCCCTGGTGGTGTCGGAGGGTAAAGGTTTTCTGACACCTGCTGTATGTTTCATGTTTGTTCGGTGGTTTAAAAAAAATGTGGGAAAAAATAAAAGTAGTGTGTTGCATTGTCTTGGTCCTGTACAGAAATATGAAATATAAAATTAAATGACATAGTACTCACATGTAAAGGAGGAGATCTTTTCAGGTGTGCTGCTTAAATTCTGAGGCCCAACAGTTGTAATGTCTATAGAGTAATTGGTTCCAGATAAGAGCGAAGAGAGCTCCGTGTTACTGTCCGTGGTGTCTTTGCTTTGCGTTTCGCCGCCCTGCTGGCGGTAGGCGACGTTGTATCTGATGCCCGGGGCGCCGTCCATGCCTTCGGCGCCGCTCCACGTTAGCCGGATCGAAGAGTTGGTCCTGGCGGCGACGTGGACGTCTCCAGGAGGTGTGGGCACTGCGAATGTAACGGGGTTAAAAATATGCAACTTTATTAATTAGTATTTTCCAATTCATGTTTGTTATTGTTATTGTTATTGTTGAGTATTTGTGAATTTTTATCTGAATTGTTTATTTTCATTGCCAATATTTGATTGATTTTAGCTTTATTTTTGAATCGCCTTTTTGCACTCTGTCTCGTTTGTCCCTCCCGGGCCTCCGTCGTTCCTCCCGTTATTACTCCTCAGTGTTTTTAATGGCCAAGGGTAATTTGTATGGGAATTCACTGCCGCAACATCGTGCCGTTTTGTCTATAAATGTAGTAGTTTATGTCGAAGTTTTTGCTGTATATCGTTTGTCATAGTATGGTGTCATGTTACTGAGCTGTTTTGTTTAGTTTTAACCTCTATTTTAGCTTTTAGAGACGTATATAGGTTCATTAATTTTGGCGCGATTTTCCAGTAAACGCGCGCTCTGTGACGTCAGCACACAACACTGTCTTTGTTTTATGTGTAGAACCAGAGTGGAGGAAGGCCAATGAGAAGATTAATCATATTTTTAATCTTTTCTGCAGGTATGTTTTAAGTTTTTTAAAATTTTATTTCCGTTCATTTGTTCCACCCCATGCATTGTATTTATGTGTCCACCAGATGGCAGTATTACAAATTTTGTATTTTGATTTTATTTTCATTGTTCAGATTTAATGTTCAAAATGTACTTTTAAAATGTTGTCAGTGTTGGTTTTAATGGCTGAGGAGCCAGAGTGGAGGAAGGCCAACGAGGAGATTAATTCTATTTTTAATATGTTCTGCAGTAAATAAATCAAGACTGAAGAACGCTCGATCGACTCGTCGTTATTTTGAAGTCCAAATCACACCCGTTACACAAAGACATCGTGATCGGGGGGGGGGGAGTACAAGTACAGTCGAAACTCACAGGTTGCAAATAAGAAAACGTCGGACGCGTGCTCCAAGCTTCCGGCGACGGCCGTCACGGTGACGTTAAACACTTTCCCGGGGGCTAAACCCGTGACGTTGGCCGAGGTGCCGGCGGTCCGGCTGACGTTCCGATACGCCAGGCGATCGTTTGAGACGTCGACCGTGAAGAAGGTCTTTCCTCCGGAGTGAGTCCAGGTGACGGTGAGGGAGGTGGTTCCTCGCCACGTCGCCGTGACGTTTCCAGGCCTGTCGGGCTCTGGAGACCGGGGTTAGGAGGGCAGGATACCAACACGTGAGGTGTCAACGGAATTATAAATAAATAAACAAACTGATGACAAGGCAAAAAGTAGAAATGGTACATTTCTACATGGTCTTACTTGTATAGGAAGAGATTTGCGTCACGTCACTGTCTGTCCTGTTGTCTCCAGCCACAGACTGGACAGTCAGACTGTAATTCACTCCAGGAGTCAGTTTCGTGACGTTTATGCTTGTTTCAGCGACGCTGTCATTCCAGGTATAGAAACCATCCGTCCACTTTACTCTATAGAAAGAGTTGTTTCCTTCCGGTTTGGTCCAGTTCAGATATATAGACGACGTTGTGATTTCAGTGAGATTGAGATTCAGGACAATTCCAGGTCCTGTTAGTTGAAGAAAATCAAAAGTTACGCAAACAAGAAAGGAGGAAAGATGTGAAATGAGAAACATGATCCAAGTTCAATTTGTTTGACTCCTTAAATGAAGACATTTTCCATATTTCTGTAAGTAAAGGGAAATGAATGAAGTCAATATAATCCAGGTTGAATTCCTCATCATCGTCTTCATCTTACTTGTATAGGAAGAGATTTGCATCACGTCACTGTCTGTCCTGTTGTCTCCAGCCACAGACTGGACAGTCAGACTGTAATTCACTCCAGGAGTCAGTTTCGTGACGTTTATGCTTGTTTCAGCGACGCTGTCATTTCCGATATATAAACCGTCTGTCCACTTTACTCTATAGAAAGAGTTGTTTCCTTCCGGCTGATTCCAGGTGAGAAGTATGGACGAAGTCGTGACGGCAGCGACGGTGAGATTCAGGACAATTCCAGGTCCTGTAAGTTAAAGAACATGAATAAAGTGAACAATAAAAACAAACAGATAGATGGAAGTGAAATAGAACAAGAGTTCACCGCCCCACCAGAGACGTAGTCTTACTTGTATAGGAAGAGATTTGCGTCACGTCACTGTCTGTCCTGTTGTCTTCAGCCACAGACTGGACAGTCAGACTGTAATTCACTCCAGGAGTCAGTTTCGTGACGTTTATACTTGTTTCGGTGACGCTGTCATTCCAGGTATAGAAACCGTCCGTCCACTTTACTCTATAGAAAGAGTTGTTTCCTTCCGGTTTGGTCCAGTTCAGATATATAGACGACGTTGTGATTTCAGTGAGATTGAGATTCAGGACAATTCCAGGTCCTGTTAGTTAAAGAAAATCAAAAGTTATGCAAACAAGAAAGGAGGAAAGATGTGAAATGAGAAACATGATCCAAGTTCAATTTGTTTGACTCCTTAAGTTAAGACATTTTCCATATGTCTGTAAGTAAAGGGAAATGAATGAAGTCAATATAATCCAGGTTGAATTTCTCATCATCGTCTTCATCTTACTTGTATAGGAAGAGATTTGCGTCACGTCACTGTCTGTCTTATTGTCTCCAGCCACAGACTGGACAGTCAGACTGTAATTCACTCCAGGAGTCAGTCTGGTGACGTTTATGCTTGTTTCGGTGACGCTGTCATTCCAGGTATGGAAACCGTCCGTCCACTTCACTCTATAGAAAGAGTTGTTTCCTTCCGGTTTGGCCCAGTTCAGATATATAGATGACGTTGTTTTTCCTTTAACATTGAGACTTTCAACCATGTTGGGTTCTGCGAGGAAAAATAAGTTAAATGAATAAGAATGACAAAAAAAAAAACATGTTTGGAAACTATCCAGCAATTTATCTGTCGTGTCGTTTTGTATTTTTTTCTTCTTCCTTCACTCAACAGTCGCTTTGTTTTATTACTCATGCAAGTAATTTTATAACTGAATTTCACCAATAATGTTTATATAACACATTGTGCTATAGCGTGTGTGTGGTTTTGTTACAACAGCACCCTCTAGTGGAAACATCTAGAACTGCAATATCATTTTCAATCTTTTCTGAAACGAAATGGCAAAAAAAAAAAAAAAGATGTGTTTTCAACTTGTAAGTTTGTCGTGGGACACAAACGCTCTCACCTTTGCACATTATTAAAATCGTGAATTGAGGGGAACTTACTTGTGTACCGACGCAAAGTGGAACCTTCTCCTTCGGTTCGGCCATCTTGAGCCACAGCGGTAACCGTTACGTCGTACTGCGTTCCGGCTGTGAGGCCCGTGATGTTCCAGGTTTCGGTCGTACCGACAGAATCGGCTCCATCTCCGTGCGTCCAGTTGATCCTGTAGGACGAGATCTCGCCCGGCGGCTCCGTCCACGTCACCAAGATGGAGGACGTCGTGGACGTAGCGTCGAGATTCAGGACGCGTTCGGGTTCTGTGGGTTTAAAAAAAAAAAATTAAGTGTTTTCGTCAGAAGATTCTATTTTAATAAGGAGGAGGGGGAGGGGCAAATAAGCTGGGGTTTCGTTCCGACTCCTTCTCCGATGTTTGGCTTTATTTATATAATTACTTATTTTTGGCCTTTTTCTCTGTTGTGTTTATTTGTTTTGAGTGTTTTTTTAATAAAATTTTGTTGTTTTGAATAATCTCATTCGTGCCCACATGTATCTATCTATCTATCTATCTATCTATCTATTTAATTCATCTATCTATCTATCTATCTATCTATCTATCTATCTATCTATCTATCTATCTATCTATCATCTCTCTATCTATCCATCCATCCATCCATTTATCTATCTATCTCATGAAGAAACTCACGCGTCGCCACTTCTCTGCAGCAGTTCAGACAGTGAACCTGGATGACGTGAACGACTCCAGGATTCAAGCCGGTTATTGATCCGTTTATTGACGTTTGGCCTCCAGAGGAAACGTTACACTTTTGCGGCGACAGAAGAGTGACGCTGGTGGTGGTTGTTGTGTTTAGAACCACTTCGGTCGAACAGTTGTCTGGAAGGAGGTGCAACAAGGAAAAGAGAGGGGAAAAAACAAACAAACACAAATTTAATATGAGTAAAAGTCAAATGGGACTTATTCTACATATTGATCCAGCGTCTGGAGGTCAAAGGTCACTTACTGCCACAGGCCTGGGAGTCCTGTGGAGAGAAGAGCAGAGTGAATGTTTCATACCAGCAGAGGTCAGTCTTGAGCTGAATTTAACCCACCGAGGACAGACGCTGCAGAACGAGAACCACCAGGCTGCTGAACCACCCCTCCCTCCGTACTCTTTCATTTATTTTGCTTTTAGTCCTTTTAAATGTGCCAGTCAAAGTGAGAGAGAAGCGCATCCCTCCATCCATCCATCCCTCCATCC
This sequence comes from Blennius ocellaris, assembly GCF_963422515.1. NCBI lineage: Eukaryota > Metazoa > Chordata > Actinopteri > Blenniiformes > Blenniidae > Blennius > Blennius ocellaris. The sequence goes on along the minus strand of NC_137660.1, from coordinate 27,315,194 downwards.
ATCCATCCATAGTAAATATTCCTCCTTACATGTCATAAGCCACGGCTTTCATTTCATATATACAAATTTCAAAATAAGACACCCCTAAATCCCACAACATGCACAGAAGTTTACACGTCTCTGTATACGAATTAGAAATATTTATTTATTTTGCTTTTAATCCATTTAAATGTGCCAATCAAGGCGAGAGAGAAACACATCCCTCCATCCATCCACCCCTCCCTCCCTCCCTCCCTCCATCCATCCATCGAATCTGAAGTATATGTAGAAAAATTAGTTTTAAACTAGCAAATAATTCATTTTTAATGGGTGTTATGTGTCACATTCTCATACATAACGCGTACACATATTATTGTTATTGTGATATTTGTTATTATGTGGATACACAACTCATTGTTCAGTACTGAAATTGGAAATTTCACTTTTTTTCCCCCGCCCCAAAATGAAAAATGCTGACTCGTGTGGATTTACTGTCCATACATTTGTATTGCAAGTATAGCATGTATCTCCTGACAGGCATTGGAACGCCACGGATCACATTTTAAAAAGCCACTTAAAGCTTAACGAACCGATTCTTATTTTTCCCGTCAAATCACTTCCTGCTCGAACACAGAAGCTCCGTCAACGTGAGGCTGATCGAGGGAATCCAGTTCAAAAGTGGAAGTTACTGCAAACAAGGAAGTCGACCCCGAAAAATACTTAAGGTGAACGTGAAAATGATGTTGTTCCTCCTTTTTTTTCCGAAGGGTTTTGAAGGTGCGGTTTATCAAACAAAAGAGTTCATAAAGAGGCTGAAAGCAACAGAACATGATCTGACTTGATTCAGTCAAACGTTAAATTTACCCTCGTGACAAAACACACACACAAAAAAAAGTGAAATACGCAGAACCGCTATGGGATCTGCTTTCAGGGCCGTGTGTGTTCACACTTGTCGGACTCGAACAGACTCTGGTGTGAATGAAACTTTATTCTCGACTCGCATTAAACGTGTGAAAACCACCTTAAACGCCACATCTGGAGCCGGGACCTCTAATGTGAAACTCTAATGTAGATATTTACTATTAGATATTCCTCCTTACATGTCATAAGCCACTGCTTTTTGATCTTTCCTTTCATCTATAGAATTTCTAAATAAGACACAAGTGAAGTTTACAATTCTCTGTATACAAATTAGACATTTTATTTAAAAAATTACTTCCTAAAATTAAATTTCAAGACTAAAAACAATGCTAAAGGTGTATTACTCAGATCACACATGGGAGAGGTAAATTTTTTAATAATTTTTTTAATCACTAAATGGGAGACATGAGCCACTTCTACAAACACAAAACACCCAGAATGCTTTGTGTATTATTTGATCTTTCCTTTCATATGTAGAATTTCAAAATAAGACGCAGGTGACGTTTACAATTCTCCTTATACAAATTAGACATTTAAAATTTCAAGACTAAAAACAAAGCTAAAGTTGTATTACTTAGATCACTCATGTGAGAGGTAAATTTTTTTTAAATTATTTTTAATGACTAAATAGGAGACATGAGCCACTTCTACAAACACCAAAACACCCAGAATGCTTTGTGTTTTGGCTTTCAGGCCACTTCATTATCTCACCTCCATGTGACTAATCAAATGAGAGCCACCAACTCCCGACTTCCCGCTTTGGTTCTCCAGATATATCGAATCCACCAGAAAACACGGATCCTTATTCCACATATACTGATTAGCCGAAAACTAAACAAGCCCACAGTCGCTCTCCTGACAATGTCGCCCTGTCACACTGTTTGCCACCGCGGCTAAACATTAAACATCACAGATCAGACCTGGTCCTACACCCCCCCCCCCTCCCCCTCCAACAAAGCTCCAGGGGGCCCAATCATTAACTACAGGCAACGACGGAAAAGAGCTTTGAAATGTTCAACTTGTAATGCTGATTTTCACATTCAAGCTTATCTGAAGAGATGTTAATGATAATATTAAAACAAACAAAAAGACATTGAAACGCAGAATCCTGATATCCAGTTTGTTTGAATTCTGCAAAGGTTTCCACTTGTTTTTTGTGTGTTTTTTTTAGTTTATTTCCGACAAATAAACTACAAACATAACAGAGCAAAGCCAACAACAAGGGGACTGATATCTAAAATATATAAGTCGCAACAAACTTGCTTATGTGGATTCGTTGGGTTAAAAGCACCTAGAAATGACTGCGTTGTATTTGGTGCGATATAAATAAAGTTGAATTGAATGGAATCTTCAGACTTGTGCCATAATAACCTTTGGATTTATACTTCAAAGTTTTGCCACAGAATATATGTGATGAAAATGTATATATTTTCATAAAAACCAAACAATTACTACCAAAAAACAAAGACCAGAATCTGTACATAAAGCAAATATTAATGAAACAAATGAATCCAAATAACACAATCGAAAGTAAAACAAACAAAAAACAGAAATTAAACAGAAATGTTTAAGATTTGCTCTGTGGTTTAACCCACAGGCTTCATGTTTATGTTTATATGTTTTATTTATTTATTATGGAGATCAGAAGTCTGCGGGTTAAAAATCACACATGACCACTGAATAATGTACATTCTAACACAGGATTGGGTTAAATCTCGATAAGTCACTCTCCAGCAGGGATTAATAAAGTCATATTAGCAAATTAAAACCAGTCAGGACCCGTTTCAAGTAAGTTTTGATGGTTTGCGTCGGGGGAGGGGTCAAAAACCGACCGGCGAGAGTTCCAATCTGGACAAACCACCAAGAAAACTGTAAAGATTTCAAATAAAACATTGCTCTTCTTTTCTCAAGAGACACAAACGCAACACACGACACCGACAATACCGGCGATGAGCCATGGAAGATGTGAAACTCGCCTCAGAAAAACACCCAGAATGCAGCATAAAACACCTACAGAAGTTCTTTCACTGTATTTTTGCGGCAAAAGTTTTAAATAAAAAATTGGCTTCATGTTGAGACTGCAGTCATTTTTCCATAATAATTGTTTGGCTTTTATATTTTCCCACGCCAAAGCAAATTAAAAAAACTAAAAACTCGAGACGAACCCGGGCTGCATGTGGCCTCTGAACTAAAATGTGGTTGTTTTTTTTTTCCCCAACAACGGCCTGTTGCTTCAGGTCACGACGGGATCTGATATTAAAGCATTAAGTCCAGGATTGTATAACTAGAGGGAAAAATAAAATGAATTAATAAATCACCAAACCAGGAAACTCAGGGGAAAAAATTAATAAATAAAAAAATTCCCCTAACCACTGTTATGGATCATTTAAAGTCTCGGACAGAGTTTTGTGGTTCAGAACTCTCTCTCTCACACACACACACACACACACACACACACACACACACACACACACACACACACACACACACACACACACACACACACACACACACACACACACACACACACACACACGAAACGCTTCAGCGACATGTGACTTCATCCTGACCTCGTTTGCATGCGGCCGTGAGCTTGCAAATTTTTAACGCGTCAATCTAGTGTCACGTCTCCATTAAGGGTTCGTCCACGCCACGAGGAAAACCGTCTTTTTTGTCTCCAAAAAAAAAAAAAACAACCCTCCGCCCACTCGTCACTATGACCTCGTCTCAACACGAGGCTCTTCGGGGCGTGTAGTACCATGCCAGGCCTTTAGGGGGCGCTGTGACTCACCAAACACACCAAAAATGCATAAGAAGACAAAGCACATCGAAATTTTCGAAGTAGATTCCTGCTCATAAACCTCTATGTAGTTCTAGTTCTATAGGTCTATGGCCGCGCTCTTCCTGCTGTTAGCATCTGGAGCTTTTAGTCCCTGATTGTTGTGGTTATTTGATGACATCACGGACCGCGGCGGTTGCATAGATGATCGTTTTTGCCGACTTTTCCAACCCCGCCCGGGGGGGAGGGCGAGGACGGAATGAGCCGGGGTTTTAAAATTCCCCCCCCAAAAAAACTTTTCACACTTTTCACGTTTTCACGCTTCT
>NC_137660.1:27258689-27306189 GCF_963422515.1 Blennius ocellaris | reverse complement strand
GGGGTCTTGATAAAAGGACAGCCGCCGGCCGACAATGGCGCCTTTCAGACGCCTCAATTTACTTGGAACAGGGGGACTGTGAGTCTTTGTACGTCGTCACGTCTACGAAGACGGTCGACGGCGAGTGTGACGTTTGGGGGGACGCAGATTTAAAACTGAAACGGTCCTGATGTGGAGGGGGGGGGGGGGGGAGTGGGCGGAGGGCGCAGACCTCAACAAAAGAACGCTTGATTTGTGGATTTTTTTGGGGTGGAACTTTGGAGGCGAGACACTATGAGGCCTGTGCTTTCTGATTTGGAGAAAGCGAGAAGAATACATTTTAGAGAGAGAGATTTTATCGTACGTCACCAAGACGTCGTGCGTCGTTTTCGTATAAAAAAAAAAAAAAAAGGGCTCAAAGACAATGAGCCAGTTCTTTTAATGGTGTTTGAAAACATCGTCGAGTAGCAGCAAAGTGTTGGACTTTTATTTCTAAAAAGACCAAAAAAAAAAAAAAGAAGTACTGAACGATTGTGTTTTACTGGAAGTGAAGCTGAAAAAAAGAAAATTATACAGAAGTTAAAAATGGAAAATGTGTCGTTGTTCGGACTCTTCAGGTCAGTGGCGACAAGCAGCGCGGTGCAATGTGCCGATCTGACCACCGGGGGCGCACTTTTGGTGACGAGTCAGTTCAGGTGATGGAGAAACACAGTCGGTCTGCGTTTAACAATCCTTTCTGGAATTTTAACAACGCATTCTGATCGTAACATGAACTGACACTATATTTTACATTTCCAGCTACGTGAGGACAAATGTTTTAGAAAAAAATTGTTTCATTAAAAAAAAGGATCGTTCATCAAATGTGAATTTCTACATATTAAAACTTTGTTGCACTAAAACAAAAACAGAAATTTATTTATTTATAGATTATAAACGTAGCCCCTGGAGGTAAATTCAGTTTCGACACCCCTGATATCATATTATAAAGTAAAGTTACATTAATATGACATTTTGAATATTTTATTCAGGTGAAAAAAATTATTAAGGAACAAAAGTATTCATTTGCAACATTTGCCACAAAATTTGAAAAATAAAAAAGGGAAGAATTAATCCTTATCTTGTTGTTTTTATTTGTTTTACACTGTTTTATTCAGTTTCTAAAAACGTAAACGTATGTGATTAAGTGATGCCGTTATCCTCGGTGTTGCTTAAGTGACATGAAGAGTTTCCACCAAAATAACTGAACGAGTTATTAGAAGGACGAGCGAAAGGCTGAGGTCTGTTACTAAAGGTCAAAGGTCACGACGAAAACCTCTGATTTCCGCAAAACCCGAACGTCCTGACTGTCTCGTCAAACGCGAGAGCGAGACCTGAGCTGACATGTCATCAGCATCAACCCTCAAAACAAAAAAACAAAACACAGATCTTTGGACATTTCACTGTATTTTTCATTCAAATTGACTTTATGTTGAGATCGTCGTCATTTCCGGTTCTAATTTTTTGGGGGGGGATTTCGCGAAAAAATAAGACATTTTCATTTTCATCGTGAATACTTTTCACCACATCAAAGGGAAAAAAACCCCAAAAAACTCAAAATTTAAAGTTAAAGGTTACCATGGCAACTATTTTTACCTGTCCTGCTCACTCGTGTGTAGCCTCTGAACTAAAAATGTGTTTTTAAACTTAAATTCTTCTTTCAGGCTCAATAATCTGAAAAGAAAAGTTTTTTTTCCACCTCAAACCACTGAAACCACGTCAAGAGTTATTTAACCTCAACTGAAAGCGTCACCTTTGCGTGTGGACTTTGTGAGGACGACTGTTCATAGAAGACGAACGGGGCCTTTTTTTTCACTTCCTCGTTATTCAAATACTCTAAACTTGTCACGGACACAGCCAAACAATGTTCAACCTGGAAAAAAACCCCCAATGAATGGTTGTATTTACAATGTATTTACATTTGCATTATGTGATATCAGGAAATGAAAACATCAGGCGTAGACGATGTGGAAAGAGGATGCTGAAGTTCTGCTGTTTCAGGTAGTTTACAAAAAACAAAAAAAAAAGAGAAGCCATGTGCTGGTAAGAGAAGTAGCTTGAGTGTCGGTGTGGTGTATTGATCTGCTTCACCGTCGTCACGGCGATGCAACAAAAAACTGAATATCCAGTGAGAACAGTGTCGCTTTTACTAGTTATTATGTTTAAAACACATACGGACGACAACAATATTGTTTTCCTCCTTGTGTCGCGACTCCCAGGTACTTTTATTTTGACGGTCGCCGTAATAATGATCCAACTTGGTCGTCTGTCCAGTAGAGCGTCCTCCTGTTGCTAATGTTTAGAACCTTATATTCTCTGTGTGCATGCCTGGTTTCTTTTTTTCTTAAGAACTTTTTTTTTTATCAGCGATTTCACTTTTTTAACAAAGGAAAAATGTGTATCAGCAGATGGGTTGAAAAGTAGGAGGATCACGTTGGGAATAGAAAAACAATAAAGACATAGAGACAGTTTGAATTGAGCCCAACTGCTTCTCAGTCCATGATTGACCTTTGACTTTTCCCATTATATAGTGAAAACTTCATTCTGGACTCAATTAGATAAGGAAGACAAATAAAAAGATTTGAAAAAATTTAATTAAATAAAAAATTTTTTTTAAAAAGAAAAAGAATTGGACAGAGAAGGTAAGACATAAATATTTAGAGAAGAAAAAAATCAAGAAAACAACATGAAGAGACGTACAGAAAATAGATGTGGGGCAACTAGTTGTGTGTGTGTGTGTGTGTGTGTGTGTGTGTGTGTGTGTGTGTGTGTGTGTGTGTGTGTGTGTGTGTGTGTGTGTGTGTGTGTGTGTGTGTGTGTGTGTGTGTGTGTGTCAACAACAAACAACAGCACCGACTCGCAGCGTAACGTTGTTTCCAGCATTTCTCCCCTTCCCGTGAAAACGTCATATTCAAAACGTCGCCGTGGAAACGCCAAAACTTCTCATAAACAAACAAAACGGTGTATATAGATGTTTAAAAAAAATAAAAAAAAATAAAAACAGATGTACACAAGTGCTCCATGTGAAATGTAAAAGAGTGCAGAAGCAGCATATAAATCTTGTTAATCCCAGATTACTAAAGTCGCTTCCTTTATTTGACTTTGGATCAACTTTTGTAAAGTTTTACCCAATTTCATGAAAGCGACACACATTAATAAGAAGCTCCCGCCTTATTTGTTGTGTTAAAACTGGGAATTTAAACACATTTCCGTCCCTCATTTCATCTGGAGTGTAAAATAGTGTCATAATTAGGGCCGGGCCAAAAAAAAAAAAAATCTATTAAATCAATTTGTAGATAAAATAGATTTTTATTTTGCAAATTTGAGTTTTTCCTGCATGTTTGCCATTCCGTCCTACCGTTCCCTGTGGGTTCCTATAGCTGTTATTGCACCTTTGCTTGAGTTTGTTGAAGGACTGAACCTGTTTACTTTTTTTAATCTTGGGATTGTTTACATGCATTTTAGTTCTCAGGACAATCACAGCAATAAAGTGACACTTTTGACGATATATATCTGATGTCTGCTGTCGATTTGAAGTGCATTGAGAAAGAAAAATCGAATCGAAACTCAAGTTTTTCTTTAAAAATGTCTTTGTTTTTTATGGCAAATTGCTATAATCTGAGTCATAATAACCTTTAAATTGAAAGTTTAAAGTTTTCCTTTGTCGTGACGAAGAGTATAAATGATGAAAATATCTATTGGTTTCAACATAAAGCCAATTTTAATGATGCTTTCTGGGACGAAACACAATGAAACGTCCAGAAAACTTCGCCTACCGCTGTTGCATTATGAGTTTTGTTTTCTTTTAATTTACAAACTCACCCTGACAGTTTTAATACATCGGCCACTTCATTAAGGACGCCTCCGTCACCCGGAGCCCGTGGTGAAGGCCGCTATGTGACGGGGGGGACACACTGAGCTGCACCTCATTCCATTCCTGACCCCTTTGTGTTGGCCACACACATCCTCACATGCCATTCTCAACCTCTCTCACCCTGCCTCTCTCTCTCTCTCTCTCTCTCTCTCTCTCTCTCGCTCTCTCCCACCAGATAGACTGGTGGGACCAGGACAGGTGGGACCGACGCTGCTGGACACCACCAGCTATCTGTTATGTAAGTTTTTTTGTGTTCACAGGAATGCATTTAAAAAAAAAAAAAAAAAAAAACATTCGTTAAGTCCAGTCAGTTGTACAAGCCTCAATAAATGATTCGCCAAAAAAACACATTTGAAATATGTGTCCCATTGGCCTCAAACTTATTACGGTATGTTAAATATCAGTCATCCACTGACTTTGTTAATCTATAACTCCTTTATATATATATATATATATATATATATATATATATATATATATATATATATATATATATATATATAAATACTGCCACTGTCTGACAGGTACAGTACATTTAACTTTTTAACATCCTTGTAACACACTTTGTAACAGCGGCTCATAATCAGACAGGTATTTTTTTTTCAATTATAAAACTTTAGTAAATATTGTATAAAGTCAGTTTATTTGACATCGTGTGTTTTTAGTAGTTTCTTCAACTTTGGTAATCACTTCCAGAAACATATGTGTGTATAGGTCATAGAGTTATTCTTCTTTTGAATGTAATTTTACACAATCTTGTGTTTCATGTTCTAAATGAATACAGTTATAATAACTAGTTATAATAGTTACTGGAGCGGCAGATTGATAGAGAGAGTACGTTTAATGCCTAATAAGACGTATCTATCTATCTATCTATCTATCCATCTATCCATCTATCTATCTATCTTCTCTCAGCACATTTCAATAAGTCACCGTTTCATCACTCAAACTGCAGGTCGACGCATTAATTACCTGCTGACGTCGATCTGAATCAAATTAAAGGCCACAAAGGACCAGTGTTCACTGACAGGGAGGCTCATCCTCCGACACACGTGAAACAAACCGGAGTTCGTGTCGCCGGTAAAGTTTTCTGGAGGAGTTTCCAGCTGTTAACTCGGCCGGGTTGGAGCGCAAGACGCGCGCAACCAAACGCGCAATTCAACCTGCGCCAACAGGTGCAGCCAAACGTCCAAGATTGAGACAAAGCGAAGCTGTTAAAGCCTCGTGTGGCTTAATAATAATAATAATGATAATAATGATAATGAAGTTAGTTAGTGAGGATGAAGAGAAGCGTTCCTACCCCGGGCAGAGCGGAGCAGGGGAGCAGCAGAGTCCACAGAAAGACGCACGAGCGCAGCGTCATGATGCCGCCGCGCGTCGGAGGAGAGGTTCAAGTGTCTCTGCTACAGTCTCATCGCCCACACTTTATGTTTTGGAATTAAAAAAATACAAACAAAAAGAAACAACAACAGCTTGTAGGATGTTTCTTCTTGTTGGCGGCAGCTCGCGTCGACATCTGGACAATTAAAAGGTGGGAAAGTTTGTTTCCTTGAGCGGGGCGGAGCGCAGCGGCGCGCGCGTCACCGCAAAGTTTGATAAAGTCTCTCCAACAGTGCCACTCCTCCTCCTCCTCCACTCCTCCTCTCCTCTCCTCCTCCTCCTCCCCTCCTCCTCCTCCTCTCCTCCTCCTCCTCTTCCTCTCCTCCTCCTCTCCATGATAAGTCTATAGCTGCTGTAAAACCGTGCAATTCATTGTATATTTCAAGTAAGTAAACAAATATGCCGAACTTAAAAATGAAAGAAAAACTCAAAATATATGAATTTAAAAAAAAGTAATTTCTTACAACGCTATCATCTGTTTCAAAATGCAACATGGCGACTCGTCTCTGCCCTTTTGTTTATGACAATAATCTTCGTCACTGGGAATCGTCCTGCTCGTCCCGATCAGCCACTTCCAGGCCTGCCTTCCTCCTCCTCCTCCTCCTCCTCCTCCTCTTCCTCCTCCTCCTCCTCCTCCTCTTCCTCCTCCTCCTCCTCATCCTCTACTGTAAACTCTGAGAAAAGGGGGCAGCCCTCCTCCGTCTCCTCCTCGAAGAAATGAAAACTCATATCCCGCATTCTTGCCATAACTCGGAGTGAAGTAGGGGTGAAGGAATGTGGAGTGTATTTTCTAACATTTCCTTATTAACAACAGGGAGACCGCGGTGGACGTGGTGGACAGACGGGCAAGTGGGATTGTTGTCACGGTGACTGTCAAAATAAAAGTACCAAGTCCCAGGAGACCTTGGTCTTATTGTTCGTCTACTGAGCATGTGCAGAAGAACTATTGACTTCAGCTGTGCTGTAGTTTCCTCTGAAGGGCTCATGTTGTGTAAAATTCACTTTCGAAAGGTTTTCCGACAGTAAAAATCGTTAAAAAGTGTGTTGCTCCAACAGGTCAATCAGAAATCAAACCCTATATAGTGTCATCGGGGTTTTTTAGCCAATCACAATTAAAGTAGGCTCCTCCCCCTTTTGACTCCTCCCACAATTACTCAGCTCTGCTCTGGCACATGGCGCCACGAGAGGAAGTTCTTCCTCCGTCTTCCCATAGATGGGCGTGTGTGTGTGGGCGGAGCCAGTCCAGCTCACACAGACACAGCAGATTCTGAATGTAGCTCATAGGATCCAATATTCTAATGGAGGGAAAAATCAAGGAGAAAAGTTGGATTTGTTGGTAGTAAACTTTAAATACAACACATTTAAGTTCAGCATAGTTTTTCTTTGTTGTGATGGAAGTTAAATACATTTACACTTCTTTCTGCTCCCGTTTCTAACATGCAATCCAGATTAGCACATATATTATATTGTCTCTTGGTTATTCATTTAAATGTGTTGTTTTTTGTTGCTGCTGTTTATTCATTTACAAGTTACAAATAAAGATATTAATCAAAAATGTCTATACTTTCACAAAACCAAACTATATAGACTGTTGCTGTGCATGCGCAACAGTTCCCACGTAGCATTTTAGTATAATTTTAGTTCAGTATTTTAGTTTGATCGTCCATAACGGCGCTTTTATAGTTGAGACTCTCCGCTGTTAGCCACCGATTCACCACCTGCCCATACGAATGTCGGGTTCCCTCGATAGTGTTCATGTTTTTAGACGTCGTATTCTCCGCACTCCGTGTAGTTTCATTGCAAAAACAAGCAAACAGCGCCCTCCAGTGGCCCGGCATACTAACTGCATCAATAACAGTGTGTCTGCTGTTCTACTGTAAAGAAATGTATTTACAAGACAAAAGCTTTGCCTCTCTGGCTGATTTATAGGTGAAAAAAAACAGAGTGACAGAAAGACTCCGGTCCGGATTCACACCTGGTTTTGTTTTGTTTTTTGACCAACACAGCAAAGATGAGGTTTGACACCTTCTTGACTTGCTAAACGTCTCCACATTCAGAACGAGGAAACTAAAACGTAGCACGAGAGCACCGAGTCATCGTCTGATGATTATTTTTGGACTCGTTTTTTTTTTTTTTTTTTTTTATCAGCTTGGTCGCAGAGTTGCGGCACAGGAAGCGGCTGCTGCTCAAAGTTCCAGGCCTCCACACACACACACCACACACACACACACACTCGCTCACGTACGACAAAATAAAGTGCTCGTTCTTGAGAACAAGCATGATGTGAATGTGCATCAGTAGCGTCAATGTGGTTTGAGGTTTTTAAAGTGACAACGCAGTGTTTTTGCATTTTCGGTTTCAGAAAAGTGCCCAAAAAACAACAAGAGTTTTACATTTTCACCTAAAACTCTCTTTATATATATATATATATATATATATATATATATATATATATATATATATATATATATATATATATATATATATATATATATATATATATATATATAGTGTATTTCCTCCATGTATTTAGTATCTATGTCATTTTGGAAAAGAAGTGGGAGGAAAAAAACAACAAAACAAAACCATTGTACATTTTCTTCCTCCATTTCTGAAAATTACAATTGTATGCTAAACTGACGTTTTCTCTCAATGAAAAAAAAAAAAAGGTGTTGCAGCATCACCCTTCCTCTCACCGACTTCCTCTTTTTTTCCAGCCACATTAAAATAATGCAAACTTTCTCTCTTTTTTTATTTCTGCAGATTTTGCAGCGTAAAATTGCACTTATAAATACCGAAACTCCAATTGTGAATTTCTTTTTTCTGTGTCCGTGCAAAAATGTGTCGCTGCGTCGAGTCTTCTGACCTTTCAAAATAAGGCCGCCTGGACGCCGAAGCCACCGCCGCCGCCACCGCCGCCGCCACGGCGTTCTGACAGACGTTTTGCTAAAGGAGGCCCCTGCTGACGGCGGCTAATGGAGATAAAGATGATGTGCACTGGTCGACATGACCCGCCATTCCCAGGGAAATGTTACACAACCCTCTGGGGAACTGTTGCAGCTATTTCTGGTTTTTTTTTTTGGTTTTTTTTTTTTTATTCTCCACACAGGGTTCATTTTTCTTTTCTTTTTTTAAAGTCTGCTTTCACAGAAATACGCACATGTATCTGTCGTACGTTTGGCCTCCCGTCTGGAGAGCAGGAATCAAGAGCGTCGACGTGTGCGATGACATCGATAAGGCGCAACGCGGAGGAATGCGGCGTTATCTGCGCGGAGTCGTAAACACGTACGACGCTCATTAAGGGACAGACCTAAACATCTCGGTCTCGGCGGGGCTGAAGTCACAGCGTGAAATCTGCCCGGCAACAGGCCTGGAAGCGACAAAGTTAACTCACGTTAGTGCAGGAAAAATGTTCATTTTACTGACACTGAATATTCTTTTGACCTGGATATTTATAAATCTCCGCTGTCAACACTGAAGTCACATGTGGTCTGGAAAGTAGTTTAGCGAGGCGAACGCGTCGCACTTTCTCCGTCCGGTCAAATGTGAGTGGAGTAACAACGGTTGCGCTTCAGTCCCAAGTCGAGGACGTCTAGATATACATTAGCAGAAGTCGTTGGTGTGAAGAGAGGCGAAGTGAATAACACTGGTGACTTTCGCCAAAATGTACTGGTTTGTATGTGTGTACTTTATCAACCTGTCGCAAAAAAAAAAACACCTCGGCACTTGGCATGAAATCTTCAGGGATGATTTCACGTCATCCAAGGACCATGAGATTATAATTTGGGACGTTAATGATTAAACCTTTTCCGAATAAATCCCCAAAAAACTGTAAAAAATAAAATAAAAATAAAAGTCCCACGGAAAGCAAATGGAGGAGATCTAAGGAGATCAGCATCTGTTGCCATGGAGACGCTCCCTGCTTAGTGCTTCCCACAGTGATGTTGCTACGTGAGAGGCTAGTTGGTGTTGATATGAGCTAACGGCTATCATGCTAGTGATGTCAGGCGCCCGCGAGATTCTTTAATATTAATGAGAATGACAAAAGCGAGACAGACTGTGAATCGGTGACTCCGAGCCGTGCTACATGCTACATGCTACATTCTAAAGAGTTTCACACCCTGTTTACACCACGATGTAGATGGATAGATGGATGGATGGATGGATAGTTAGATAGATAGATAGATAGATAGATGGATAGATGATAGATGGATGATAGATAGATGATAGACAGATAGATGGATGATAGACAGATAGATGGATGGATGGATGGACAGATAGATAGATAGATAGATAGATAGATAGATAGATGATAGATGGATGGATGTATGGATGGATGGATGGATGGATGGATGGATGGATGGATGGATGGATGGATGGATGGATGGATGGATGGATGGATGGATGGATGGATGGATGGATAGATAGATAGATAGATAGATAGATAGAAGGATTGATAGATAGATAGATAGATAGATAGATAGATAGATAGATAGATAGATAGATTGATAGATAGATAGATAGAGAGAGAGGCTCGTCTCCTTGAACTCTGACGTGACTGACTTCCTCCATGTTTGATTCCCTGGGTGTACATTCAGCCCGATAGCGTGCAGAAACGAGGCCTCTCAGCTGTGGAGGGCGCTCTGCACGCGGGTCGCCATGGAAGCCCCCCCCCATTCCCCCCCACCCCCCCCCACCACTCTCCATGAAGCCCACAGTATGGATCCCGTCCCGCTGAGTCCTGACCTATTGATTCATAGCCAACCAGAGAGCAGCTCCCTCTTCTCCCTCGGTGTCGACTGAGAGTCACTGGTGAGTTTGTTTGGCCTGGAAGAGTCCAGAGGGCCGTGTCAACACAATGATGTCATTCTGAAGAAGAAGAAGACGCTGCTGCAAAAAAAATAAACAAAAAGAGATAGTTGGAGAAGTAGAGGGCAAAGCAGAGAGGATTTCTTTTGGAGAAGTAATACCGCTTCACTTCACTTTCACACAAAAAGATCTATCTATCTATCTATCTATCTATCTATCTATCTTGCTCTCTCTCTCTATCTTGCTCTCTCTATCTATTTATCTCTCTCTCTATCTATCTCTCTCTCTCTCTATCTTGCTCTCTCTCTCTATCTATCTCTCTCGATCTATCTATCTTGTTCTCGCTCTCTCTCTCTCTCTATCTATTTATCTCTCCCTCTATCTTGCTCTCTCTCTCTATCTATCTCTCTCTCTCTCTCTATCTTGCTCTCTCTATCTATCTTGTTCTCTCTCTCTCTCTCTCTCTATCTTGTTCTCTCTCTCTCTCTCTCTCTATCTATCTTGCTCTCTCTCTCTCTCTATCTATCTATCCATCTATCTTGTTCTCTCTCTCTCTATCTATTTTTTCTCAGCACATTTCAATAAGTCACTGTTTCATCATGCAAACTGGAGAACGGTGCATTAATTACTTCCTTTTCAATTCATCTCTCTCTCTCTCTCTCTCTCTCTCTCTCTCTCTCTATCTATTCCAGTCTATTTATTTGTTGCGGGTTTTTATTTTCATTTGTTTATCCTCACACGTCCTAAACAAGCTCCTTCAGTTCAGTTCAAAATAAAAGTTTTCCACTCGCTGACATCCTGTGAACACCGTGGCTGTTTGAACTCTCCTTCCATCTCTCCCTCCATCCCTCCCTCCATCTCTCCCTCCGTCTGCACCCGTTTGTTTATGTCGTCCAAACGGCCATAATTGCCGTTGTGACCGGAGAACGTCAGCGGCCTCTGTTTGGATTTGAACTCTGGAGAAAACATGGAATCCTAATCTTCCCCTTTGAAACGCTACGATCTGATGAGAAGAAGAAGAAGAAGAAGAAGAAGAAGAAGGTGGAGCTGCGGTGACGGTGCCCTGCAGCGAGGGCGGAGGTGCACCGGAAAAACACATTATGTTAAAAAAAAAACAAAAGCCAGATAAAACACCACTAATGACAGTTAATTCATTTGGTTCAGTGACGAGAGGATCAGTTTCCTCATGGCCTCTGTTGTCACACTCTATAATGCACACACTGTAAAATAGTCTCATGTTAGTCCTTCACACGCAGCCGCGTCACAACAAATTCACAATTTTTAACTTTTATGTTCTTCCTTTGTTGTGTCGCATAACGTTTGTGATGAAAATGTTTATATTTTCCACCAGAGGAAGCAACTCCAACGGAGAATCGCTTCAAATTCTCCATTTAACGATACCTTCCGGTGCAAAATACAGGGGGAAAAAAAAAAAAATATATATATATATATATATACATATATACAATTTTTTAAAATTAATTTTAAATAGTTTTTTTAAACTTAACCTACAGCTTTTGCATTATGGGTGCTTTTACAAAAATCACAGTGACAGCGTGGCATCATGGCGGCATCATCGATACCTCAGCTTGGGTCTCAGTGTTGTTTTGTGTCCATGACCTCTTGAGATAAATAAATAACTAAATATATTAAATAAATAAATAAATAAACAAATAAACAAATAAATAAATAAATAAATAGATGAAAATAAAAAAAATAGTAGAAGTATTTAAAAAATTTTTTAATAAATAAGTAAATTAAGAAAATTAATTACTTAAAAATATAATTAAATAAATACAAATAAATGGATAAAAAATTTTTTTTATTATAAATAAATAAATAAATAGATTTACAAAATAAATTTTTCATTTAAAATGTATTATAATTTTCTTGGTCATTTGGTGGGCGGGATTGTGCGACTCCTGCTTTGGCCCGCGGGCCTTATGTTTGAAACCCCTGCTTTCCAGGATTCTCGTTAAAACGTGCGTCAAACAAACCCTGTGACCCCCGTAGTGCATTCTTGTTCAAGGATATTTTTGTACGTCGAGTTTGAGGTCGGGATTAAAAATCCCCTATTAAAATACCATTTATACAATCAAATTTAATTTATTTTTGAGCACTGCTGCCCGATAATAGAACCAAATACGACTCCATTGACTTATTGGGAGTATTTCTATGAAGCACAAATGCATCACAACAACTAATTACATCATGGGGGTTATGAGATGAAAAAATAGAAATAAAAAAGGGGTGTTTATGCTATCATCATAACCAATTTGATATAGTTTAATTTGCATGAGGCGTGTCGGGGAGTCAGGTTTGAATCCTGGTTGCAAGAAGGACCAACTTTGTTTTTTATTTAAAAAACCAAAAGAAAGAAAGAAAAGGAAACAGCCACGTCGAGAGAGATAAAGTGCCACCGTCCTACTTGAACCTGCGACTGGCTGCGTTTCACCATATTTCACACAAGTGCTGCATTTGCTTGTTTAAAAAATAAACAAACATAGAAAATATATCAAAATGTCCCAGTATCAATGAGTTGGGCTCCCCCGCAGTGAGCCGCCTTCACCACTAGAGGTCTCTGTTCACTACCACAGGAATCTTCTCCCCTGACATCCACTGAAAATTCATTCAGTTTTCTTCTTCCTTCCTTTTATTTTTTTATATGTAACCCTTCCCTTCTTTCACGTGGATAAGTTCCAATCTAATTTCTTTTTAGCGCCGCCGCGACTCCGTGTACTGCACAGACTGCGTCTCATTCATTCATTCATTCACGTCTCCCATCGCGGGGGACTGTTTACGCGGCCTCTTGTGAAACTCGCACCGCATCCCGGTGAATCGGCTGAGCGTGTCGCCGTGTGAGAAAACGAGGAAGTGATGTAACAGTCTGCTGTTTTTTCCCGGTGGCGGCGTCAGAACCAGACAGCTCAAGGCCACTGGGTATCAGCGTCTTTTCTTTTTTTTCCTTCTTTCCCTGTATTGTTAAGTAGGTTTGACGATGCCTTTGTGCACCCTGAACAGTATGAGTAACGAGTGAATGACCTTAAATATACATACATATATATATATATTAAGGGTGGCGGTTGATCGTGTGGTGCCACACAACGCATTCTTGCATTTAGATGCAGCGTGTCGCTTGCCGATAGTTTGGAAACGGCGTCTGTTTGAAAGCAGAGTTGGACGTTGGGAGGCTCATTCAAGTGTTTTATTTACCGTGAAAAACGCAGCAATGTGACTAAAATCTGAATCGGAGGTTTTTAATGACCTAAAACGATAATTCCAGAGATGCACCGATACTACTTTTTTTGCCTTTTTCTTGCCTTGAGCCACTTGCCGATACCGAATACCGATACCAGTACTTATAATTCCCAGTGAGTCTAATTCAACACCCCATTAGCAAACGATATGTGAAGGGCGATGTCTTTTAATACTGAAGTATTCCGTGCAATATTCGCCAATGCTATTTAAAAAACGCAGTAATGTGACTAAAACGTACCAACGGGAAGGAGAATCTGAGGTTCATAATGACCTTAAACGATAATTCCAGAGATGCACCGATACTGCTTTTTTTGCCTTTTCTTGCCTTGAGCCACTTGCCGATACCAAAGGGCGTCGTCTTTTAATACTCAAGTACTCCGTGCAATATTCGCCAATGCTATTCAAGGACGCACCGATACCGACACCGATATCGGCGCAGCCCCAGATTTCGCCACGCCAACTCTTGCTCTTCAACAGAATTGACACAAGCTGTTTTGCCAGATTTCTTTGTGCGCGGCGCCAGAAGCCTCGACCGCCATGTTATTGTTGTTTCTTCCTCCGCTTCCCGTCGGGTGTAAACACCAGAGTTTGCTTTGACTCCTCCGGCCACGTTTCCACACACAAACACGAGGTCCAGCCACATTCCTGCTCACCCCCCCCCCCCCCTCCCCCTTAAAAAAAAAACAAAAAAACAAAAACCCGAGGACGAACGTCAGCAGCAATAACGTAGGAGGGATCCATTAGAGAGACGGTTGATTTGATAATAGAGTCAATCTGTTATCTAATTGATAGATAACATTATCTCATGTGTGCAAGAGGTGAGATGTGTCCTTGTCGTGTTTACCGTGCGGTATGCAATTTTGTGTATTTGTTTTTTTTACCCCCCCCTCACAATCCATTAATTTTTAAAAATTTTCCCCTGTTGTTTCAGAGTCAAAAGGGCCGCTAATTTAAAACAAGAGAAAACAAATGCATGTTTGTGTTCATCATTAGAGTGATTTTTTTTCCCCCTGCTGGAGGAGAGTTCAGAGAGCTGACAGGGAAAGGCTACCATATGGCAAGACAGGAAGGAGGGAGCGAGAGAGAGAGAGAGAGAGAGAGAGAGAGAGAGAGACTGCAGCAAACACCAAAGGAGGGAAGATGCAAGAGGCTTTGGGAAGATAGAGTGAGAGTGTGTAACAGGGGATGATGGAAATGGCTGGAAAAAGAGAATGGACCTGGGTGGTGATGAGTGAAGGGGTGGTGGAGGGGGGGTGGGGGGCGGGGGGGGTTGTTGATGGAGATGAGTGAGGGAGGTGGGCGGCAGAGCGTACAGCTTGGAAGCAGAGGAGGTGACAGTGGGGGGTGTTCACTGCTCGCCGATGTGTTATGATCCAACTTCCCCCACTGCCGACGCACACAAACAGGTTTTTTGTCACTTGAAAAATAATACTTTTTTTTTAGTGCCATTGAAAAACAAGGCTGTGTTGTTTTTTTTTGTTGTTGTTGGGTTTTTTTTTTGTGTTTTTTTTTGTGTCATTGTCGACGAATTCTCTAAAAGTACCAAACCCAGCTTCGCTTCGCTTCGCCGTGTCGGTGGCGTTCCTCCAATCTGTCCTCGAAAACGCGTTGAACTGAAATAGTTCATTTCTTTTTTTTTAACTCGGCCGGAAATACTCGCCATGGATTTGGCATAAATGTTGGGAAACATTTGTTCTGATCGACGATGTTCGACAGCGATGCGTCCTGGGAAACGGTTTGAAATTCGACACCCCGATACATTTATTGGTGATAATTAGTAAGTTAAACAAAGTACTTGAATATATCATAAGATAAAAAAAATTATGTGCTTCACAGGCTGAAACGTAGATTCGATAAATCATCTGTTCACGTGACGGCGGAGCGCGTGCTGCCTCTAGGGGGCGTGGCCTAAATGCATTCAACCGTACTTGCATGAAGTCTGGTGCATTCAGTTTGGGATTATGCTGAAATATATTTTCCCCAGCTATACTATATTTCAGTGTTTAATTTGGGCGGCTGGTCGGGCAAAGTGGTTATCTCTCGAACGGAAGGTTGCAGGTTCAATTCCCCGCTACACTTTGCTCCCAAACGAATGGACGGGAAGCCTAGCATTGGTGTGTGTGTGTGCGTTAAAGTTAAATCAGTAAATCAATAAATAATATGAAATAAGAAAAATAATAAGAAAAATAAGAAAAATCAAAATAGTAAAAATTGTAAAAATAATAATAATTAAAAATAATAATTAAAAAAAATAATAAGAAAAATCTAAATAATAAAAATAATAATAATAAAATTTAAAATAATAATAAGCAAAATAAGAAAAATCTAAATAAGAATAATAATAAAAAATTATAATTAAAAAAATACTTTTTTTAATGAATAATAATGAATCAGTAAAATCAAGTTTTTCCCCCCATTTATTAGAATTAATTCCCATTTATTCCCATGTAAAGTTTCCAACTTTGACTTGATTTCCCCCCCCACCATATAGATTCATCTTAAATATTTAAAGACGTGTCGGCGGGATGCGCTTCCCTGCGGCTGTTTGGTGTCGTTAAAAGGCTTCGCCGTCGGGAATTAAAATTCAGTGTTAAGCCTTCATGGAGGACCTCGTGGAAAACGTCCTTCAGAGATGAGAACCGGGTTTCGAAGAGGTCCAGGTCTCCTCAATATGACTAATATACACATTTACACACACTCAGACTCTCTCTCTCTCTCCATCTCCCTCGCTCACCCTCCCTCCCTCTCTCTCTCTCTCTCTCTCCCTCATCCTGGCTCTGTTGCCAAGGCGACCGTACAGCCTCTTGCTGCATACACCTAGACGAAGCTGCCGCCTGTGGATCTCTCTCTCCTCCAGGATACAAACAAAAGAAAACCCGCCAGACTTTTCTACCCCCGTCTCTCCTGCGCACTTCATTCCGTCTCCATTCCGCCTCCCCCGTAACCTTTTACCCGCATCCTCTCACCTCCCCCCCCCCCCCGGTCTGTCGCCGTCGCTCTGTCTCCTTCTGACGCGCAAACACACCGCTCCTCCACCACCACCTCCTCCTCCTCCACCTCCACCCCCCCCCCACACCCCCCCAGACAGAGGAGCAGTAAAGGGATTGGCGTGGTTCTCGGTGTTTGGCTCCTGGTCTTCGGCTGGCGGGGAGCAGGGCGGCAGATGGCGATGTGAAGACGGGCTCAGCCAGGTAAGTGGACTTATCCTAACCAGACTTTGGGCTTTTGGGGGCGAGTGACTGTTCCAGCCCTCCTCCTCCTCCTCCTCCTCCACCCCCCCCTACCCCACCTCTCTCCCCCTTCCCACCGTGGCTGTGCGACATGAGGTGAATACCAATTCTCCGGCTCCGACTCTTCCCACGGCGGCGGCGTTTTCCTCGCGGTGAAAACAGGTAGGGTCGTGTTGACGGAGGACCGTCCTCCATCCCCCAGATTAGTCGGGAACCGATGATCTTTGCCAACAGGTTGGCCCTTTGATGCTGCCGCGAAATGCAACCCCCCCCCCCACCCCTTCCCCACCTTCCCCACCACCCCTTCCCCAGCATAACTCAGGGACTTGATTTCCTCCGCTGTATCATGTCGAGTGTGACAGTGTGGGAGTCACCAGAGGGGGGGGTGGGGGTAGACGCAACAGCCCACCTCCCCGGGTGATTCATTACTAATCCATCCCGCTCTGCGCTTGTGTGGTCGCTTCCAGCCCACCGGAGCCAACGTACGTGATGTGAATGGCGTTTTGGTCTTCGTATGAATGACTTGCCGGAGAACGCGATTCCTCCGCTGGTGTTTTGATGCAGTGCAATCATGTAACACAACCCTACTTCCTCCCCTCCCTCCACCCCCCCCCCCCCCCCCCCCTCACCCTTTTTTTTTATTTTTATTTGTCACCGGGAATACAGATTTATCTCCGGCAAAAAAACACCCGCGAATCAATTCGCCATGCAGCACATTTCAATTATTCATAGAGCACAGCTGAGGCTGGTTGTAAGTTCTTATGTGCGCAGTTGATGAGGTTTTCTTGGCGTCGGAGGAGTTCATGTAAACACTGGAGCTGATTGATTATCTGTCCCTGTGATGTACGGGAAGGAGGGCTGCAGGCTTTTAAGGTCATGTGCGTATTAATATCAAGACTGTTTTTGGTATGTTGTGTGTGTGTGTGTGGGACAAAGAGGTTGATGAGACAGGTCTCACCCCCCCCCCCCTCACCCCCCCCCCCCCCCCCCCCCCCCCCCCCCCCCCCTCCGGTGACTTTATCTCACATTACCGTCTCATCATCACTTTCCAGCCAGAGCTTCCTCCTGCCTCGTCTTTCTGTCACACGATGTCGCGCTCGATACTCGCTCTGTAATCACTTCGCCTCGTCCAGAAGGAAACTGGGGGTGTGGGGGGAAGGGGAGGGGGGGGGGGGGTTGTGTTAAGTTTTCTGTTAATGGCGGCCGGATATAAAGCGCTTTTCAAAAATAGAATAGAAAAAAAAAAAAAAAAAAAGCAGATTTGGATTCATTACTTTCCAACACAGGCAACATCAGGAGTGTCCATTAAAGCAGTGGCCAGCTGTCGCACAGTAATTCCCCCCCACCCCCCACCCTACTCCCACCCCCATTTGTGATTGTAGGAAAGAGCTTTTAGCTCCTCGGCCTCTCGGTGGTGTCCTCCTGGTGCGCCCTCAGCTCAGCCTCGGCTGGACGGCGGGGCTTCCTGAATGGACGCCGGATCAATGAGAAACACTGGAGCCCGTTTCTCTATTTGAAGACTTGAGGGGCGGCGTTTGTCAGGGACCCGAGGACGGCACAGGCCTTCGGCGAAGAGCGAGGCTGAATCGCACGACGGGTCGTGAGCGTCTGGGGGATCTACTCGAGTTCGCCGCGACGCGTCGCCGCTTTAGTTTCGGTCACACCGTCGCCGAATCGTACGTCCGAAATGTCCGAAACTCCTTATCTGTCGATTTTCTCTGAACCCGGAAGTGTTTTGTGGAGCGGCCACGATGAGGACTGTCCGAATTCTCAATACGCAAAGAAAGGGAGGCCTCGCTGCTTCCTTTAGCCTAGCATAGCGCTGATGCTTCCGCTCGCAAAGGAGGCGACCTCATGCTGCCCCCACAATTCCTTGCGGCGACAACGTTTAGAGGGACGGGCTCATCTGAGGGTTTAGGGAAAAAAAAATCACGACGGCAGTTCATATAAGTTACCAAAGCGATGATCTGCCTTGAACAACTTTAAATCATCTAAAAAGAGAGTCGACCCAAAGAGTTAGAACGTCGCTGCTTCAGAATAGAACAAGGAAACTGTGTTTTATCTGGAATTGTGGCGGCTGTAAAGAAGGGAGGGGGGTCGTCAATATCGACAATCAAAATGAGGGTCCGCCAAAATAAAGGTAGGGAATCACCGGGTCTAGCATCTAGCGCACTAATCACACATTAGTTGATAGTCTGTTGAACTCATTATTACAACTCCCCTGTTTTCACTACTACCATATAAGCATTTTTGCTATCTTCATTCAAATAATTATTAAAAAAAAACATTTTTTTTTTTATTATCAAATAATCAATGCAATGAAACGGCAATAAAATTGGGATAAATCGTAATTTTTTTACGAGTGGTGAGAGCTCGTGTGCTCAGTGTTTCCAAAGTAATATGCTGTAATGTGCCAAGTAGAAAAAAACATGTTTACCTCAAAGAATGAAAGAAAAGTGAGTCTGGATGTTGTTTTTTTCAGACAAACATGAATATTGTCACTGGCTCTCCCTGTGCAGATGCGCGCCTGTGTGTGTGTGTGTGTGTGTGTGTGTGTGTGTGTGTGTGTGTGTGTGTGTGTGTGTGTGTGTGTGTGTGTGTGTGCTACAGTATGTTGGTTGCCACAGTTACCAAAACGCCAACCTCACTGCGTCATTGCCTCAGACAACCTTCACACACACACACACACACACACACACACACACACACACACACACACACACACACACACACACACACACACACACACACACACACACACACACACACACACACACACACACACACACACACACACACACACACAAAGAGCTGCTTTTCGTCCCATTCATCCTTCCATCCACTCCTCTACCTGTCCACCTATTGTTTAAAAATGGAAACACGCTGAACTTCCTCTTATACAACAAAGTCTATCACTCTGTATGTGCGTGTGTGTGTGTGTGTGTGTACAGGTTATGTAGGCCTGTGTGTGTGCATTGTATGTATGCACGTTGCCATGGCGACAAGCTGGGCGAAGTGTCGTCATCACTTCAAAACCACCTTCACATCGAGCAAAGAGAGAAAGGGAAGGACTCAAAGCAGCAAAACAAGCCCTCTGTTCAACACCTGCACTCTCTCTCTCTCTCTCTCTCTCTCACACACACACACACACACACACACACACACACACACACACACACACACACACACACACACACACACACACACACACACACACACACACACACACACACACACACACACACACACACACACACACACACACACACACAACCTGGCGCCAACTCCAGGTCAACAATGGGTGTGGGGGTCAGCTCTCGGGGGCGGATGACTTTCCCAGCATGCCGTTCTACGAGCAGTTTTTATATTTTGAGAAAAGAAGAAGAAACAGAAAGTGAAATTGAGTAATACAATCTTTTTTTCTACTGAATATAATGTAAACTCAGTTCCAAATTTAAAACAACAACAAAAAAACAGATTCTAAAACAAGCCATAGTGGAAATACTTTGTTTTTGTGCTTTCATTTTAGAAAAGTTTCATGTTTACATGGCAACTTTTTGAAAACGTCTGTTTACGGGGAAACTGGCGCTGTTGTTTGGTTTTTGTCATGAAACCACACACACACACACACACACACACACACACACACACACACACACACACACACACACACACACACACACACACACACACACACACACACACACACACACACACACACACACACACACACACACACACAACCTGGCGCCAACTCCAGGTCAACAATGGGTGTGGGGGTCAGCTCTCGGGGGCGGATGACTTTCCCAGCATGCCGTTCTACGAGCAGTTTTTATATTTTGAGAAAAGAAGAAGAAACAGAAAGTGAAATTGAGTAATACAATCTTTTTTTCTACTGAATATAATGTAAACTCAGTTCCAAATTTAAAACAACAACAAAAAAACAGATTCTAAAACAAGCCATAGTGGAAATACTTTGTTTTTGTGCTTTCATTTTAGAAAAGTTTCATGTTTACATGGCAACTTTTTGAAAACGTCTGTTTACGGGGAAACTGGCGCTGTTGTTTGGTTTTTGTCATGAAACCACACACACACACACACACACACACACACACACACACACACACACACACACACACACACACACACACACACACACACACACACACACACACACACACACACACACACACACACGCAAAAGAGAACACTACGTTATAAATATTAATAATCTGAGAACATGGACGTTCTAGTTTAACAGATGGCCAAGTGACCGTCAAAATAAAAGTACCAAGTCCCGGGAGAATATGGACTGGGAGCCGTGACACTCTGGTGTCTACTGAGCATGTGCAGAATGACTACTCGCTGGGGTTGTGGTGCACACACACAGTATCAGTGTTTCCGCCGTTGAATTCGTCTAAAAGTTCCGATTTTTCTAAAAAGTTGCGTCGTCAGTGGGTCCGAGCTTCGTTGTCGCGTGAACGGACGCCCAAGCGCAACGAAACTTTGCCGTTTTTGATGGAAACTGTCGCCACAAACCACCATCGGGTTGAAGCGTTAAGAACTATTACGACATCCTATTATATTCACGTTCTTCAGAAAAATAAACTTACGTCAGAGTCAAGAGAGCAACGGAGGAGTTGCGACACTTTTATAAGTGTTTTCCACATTTTGAGGACCGGTGTGTTATTCCCTCAACGCGGTGTGTTTACATTGAGTTCAGGTGAAAACATTCAACTTTTAAATGGGAGATTTGGCCAACTTAGCATTTTGGGGGCACCTGTTTGTTGTTTTTTTTCAATGTTTGAAGCTATGTTTTTTTTCAAAATGTGCTTTGTGTCCTTCAGAACTGCCTGTGCCTCGCGATGGCTGACAACGACCGGTTGCCACAGGATACAGGATGTGACTTGACCATGTGATCAAATTCCCTCGTCAGTTGTCCCTGCCATTTCTCATAGGTGAGTCATGTGACTTAACTGTAATTTTTTGGTTGTTTTTGTTTTACCCTCCAAACATCGACTGCCGCCTGGGATCGTCATTGATGAAAAACTTGCTCCAAACTTCACTTGTGTACAAATTTAGCCGTCGGCAACACGTTCAGACAAAAGCGAGGTGATTTAAAAAGCGGCACATCGCCTCCTCCTCCGACGAGCCCCCGCATTCACACATCGGAGCAGGATGGCAGCAATCAGCCGAACGTAGAAAAAAAAACAAAAAAAACACCTTCATTAATGGTCGAAGGACAAAAGTGCAGAGCGGGAAAGAGCTTTGAATACACTGCTGACTGATGAGGTGTGTGTGTGTGTGTGTATGTGTGTGTGTGCGTTGTCAGTAGATGATAATGCTCAGGACGGATGAGAGGGATGAGAGCCACTCTGTTGCCAAGGTGACGGACGGGGCTGTAAACACACTACCCCTGACTCATCTCTCCACAATAGAGTCTCTCTCTCTCTCTCTCTCTCTCTCTCTGTCTCTGACACACACACACACACACACACACACACACACACACACACACACACACACACACACACACACACACACACACACACACACACACACACACACACACACTAGAGTCCAATCTGAGCGAGACAAGAGGATCTGGAGATGAGAGCCACTCCAAGCTGCTTAGCTATACATCTGACGAGGCCTGCGGAATAAGCACAACCCTCCCCGTCATGCACACGCTCATTTGGAAACACAATCAGATACTCTCTCACACACACACACACACACACACGCACACACACACACGCAACCTGACAAACACGTTTGCGTGCATCACTGAGCAAAAAAACCCCACTGCGCTCAACCGTTTAACCATCAGTGCATATTAAGGGTTAATGAAACGGCCACACAAAACACGCACTTGTTGAACTTCGCTCTCCTCCATCACGGGCAGGCTTTGCAACGAAAGTTGGGCGAGAAGGTTACGTTTTCGTCCGCGCGTATTCATTTATTTATTGGCTTGTATGAATGGAGTTTTACGAACTTTTCTCAAAAACTACTCACCCGAATTCCACGGACATTGTCTGTCATCATCCGACGACCAATCGATTCCATTTTGGGACGTTAGCGGCTAACCGTTTCCGAATAAATCCTCCAAAACTTAAAAAAAAAATGAAAAAATGTCTACATACAAAGCGGATTAGAGAGTCGCCTCCTGGAGGAGGGCAGCATCCGTTGCCATGGAGATGTCATGGAGATGTCGCTACCTGACAGGCTAGGTAGCATCGATATGAGCTAACGGCTATCATGCTAGTGACGCTAACCCGGTTCCCGCTAACAAATGCGGCGCCGGCGGAGGCCCGCGCTCTACCGAGTGTAGCTCTAGGTTTCCAAGCGTTTTCATTGATTAAAACCGGATGTATACGCTTCATTCTGTCCTGAAAGTTGAATATTTGAAACAGTGAGTCCAAAATAAATACCTTTTTCTGTGACGTGAAATTATGGAAAAAGGTATAAAGACCACTTTCACATTCTTGTGTTTTGTTCCCAATAGCAATAGAAAAGAAGATAAAAAAAAAAAAATTGTATTGTAATAATTCTCTTTTTTAGCTATAAATGTGATATCAACATAAGCGTGGCCTCTCCTAACAGGGGTACCATGACCCGCCGGCTGAGTAGCTCTACTCGTTCCCACACGGAGGACTCCATCTTCCTGAGGCCCGACGAGGACCCCGTCTGGCTGGACGAGCCCACGAGGGCGGACAAACTCGGTGACGGGGTCCCCAACAAAGACCTGCTCCTGGAGTGTAAGGATGTCACCGCAGACGCCCCGAACACGCCGGGGGAGGAGGTGTTCCTCCACAAGGTCTACGCCCTCGTGATTGAGATCCACTGCTGGGCGGCGCTGTTCATCATCTCACAAGTCACGGTAGGAGAGTCAATCTTTGGTGAGCGAGACGTGGTTCCCGAGCTAAGATCGGACACCTCTTTAGTGGAGACATCTCGTCCTCGTCGCTCTACGTTGACTTCCTGTACGATTCGTTCGAGTATAATAATAAACGAACAAAGAAAAAAAAGCCCAGGATTATCATACCGGGGGTCAACGACTGAAGCGTTGACGATCTTCCGCCTCTGCTTCTCGTCTTCCAGGGGTACTGGGTGTTTTTCGTGGTGGAAGGAAATGGACCGTTCTCCTCCATCTACAAGGCCCTGCAAGTCATTGACTTCTACCTTGGCTTCATCTTGCCCTGCCACCCAATATTTGGAATGGATGTGAGTTTAAACTGGATAACGCCGTTAAAACATTGACTTTCCCTCTCTTATTCCGTCACTCCATTATTTATTTATTTTTTTTGCTTGCATGCTCCAGTCCATGGTGCTGATGAGGGAGGTGGTGAACACGAAAGAGCACAACTGGATCGTCCACAGTACCGCAGGCGTCGGCGTGGCCATCTGCGTGATCATGGTAAAACACGGCGTGGACTTTCCATCAAAAGTGGATTCTTTCTGTACGAAGACGCGGAACGTTGTAGCTCCGTCTCTCCTGTCCACCGCGTCTTAGGTGGTCCACATGGTGTGGAAGTGGCGGTACGGCTCGGGGCTGTGGTCGTCGGGATCAGGGGCGGCGACGGGGACGGTGCCGAGGGACGTCGGCGACCGGCGCCAGTCGGTGAGCCGCCAGCCTTCCTTCACTCTGTCGGAGTGGACGGACGCCCAGGAGGACCTGCTGGACCTGGACCCCATCCCCCAGACGCCGGTGTTCGACATGGGCATCGACACCAGGATGGAAGGAGACGCCGCCACCCTCACGGTCACGCCGGTGGGACTCCAGGAGAGGTGAGACGGGGGACTGACTGTCCCACTTGGATTTTCACGCCGATTGTCCACAATCGCCGTTGGTGCTCTCTTAAACGTGAAACGTAATTCCGATGTTGTTCACATGATTTGGAGGGAAAACACCCTCAAGTTAAAGTCCATCCATTGGGAGCAAGTGGGGGGACTCAGTGTCTCGCTCAAGGACATTTCAGCATGCGTAAAAAGGTGGCGATGGGGAATCATGTCCAACACTTGCAGGCACACCCATACCCTTCGATTCTTTCTTTCTGACTTGATGACGTTTCTCAAGCAAACGGTTTCACGCATACTCTGTGACTTTATCCGTCTCTCCCGCCCCTTCCAACCACACAGGAGAGGCTCCAACGTGTCCCTGACCTTAGACATGTGCACGCCGGGCTGCACGGAGCCCTACGGCTACGGCGCGTCCCCGCTCTCGCCCAGAGACCAGTCGGCCCAGGAGTACCTCCGGCAGGGGACGCACGTCCTGACCCCGGCCATGCTGCACACCAGGGCCATGGACGACCAGAGCCTCCAGTCGGAGTTCTACGTGAGCGGCCGTCCAAAACACCCACACCCCCCCCCAGATTATCAGGGACGAGCAGAGGCTCGTCGGAAAAGACGCACTCTTGACGCATGCGTGGAGAGAGATGCGGGCATACGCCCACACACACACACACACAAACGCCCGTGAGCTTTTCCACTGTCTGTTAGTGGGCGAAGGATGGAGGGAAACAAGGGTTGTTGTATTTTTTTGTTGCATACAAGAAACCCCACCGAGGATTTGAGCGTCTGCCAGGCATGAAGCTCTGCACTCATCAGCGTAAACACAACATCCATAGCTTGTTCGGTATAATTGGACAAAAGACAGTATAGGTTGAAGGGCAGAGGATGACTTCATGTCTTTTCATATCATAGTCTTGGTGTGGTTTGATTTTTTTTTTAACGTCACGAATGCTTTCAACTTTCCATCTCAACAAAAGGACCGATCGTTTCTCTGTGTCCATTGGCAGGAAACTCCCATGAACTTTGTGGACCCCAAGGAGTATAATTACCCAGGGCTGGTGAGGAAGAACCGCTACAAGACCATTTTACCCAGTGAGTACACGACTTACTGACGACATCACTGCGATCTTCATGCTGAGCTCAGATTCCCTGTCGCTCACGGATATCTGTCGTATTTTTACACTAGTGAGACACAGAGGTGATAAAAACTGTGTTTTAAAAGTAGGCACAGTGTACACCGCGGAGCCACCGATTCTGTTCTCGTGTATTTAAATGAAGATAATCTCACATTGTCCTCCCGCAGACACCCACAGCAGAGTCATCCTGAAGTCTCAAGACGAAGAGGATTTTCTCACCACTTATATTAACGGCAATTATCTCAAAGTGAGTAAAACCATGTGTATTAAAGACGCAGCACGGCGCCATCATGTGGTGGTTCGTGCTTATAGGTGTGAGGATTTCTGGTTCCCCCTGTTGCTTTTTCCTCATTTACTCCAGCTTCCAGCCACAATTCAAAATCCATGACATGATGGGAGTTGGTGACCTTAAATTTACTGTTATTATTGGCTTTATTACATTTAAAATTGTCTACTTTTTCACATTTTTGGCCTTTATTACATTATCGGTTGTGTCGAGCACCTTAGCGATCAGAACTCGTGCGGAAAAAGGCGACTGATGAGCAAATATATATATATATATTTCATCAAACTACTTATTTATTGAACTTGAAATTCAGAAGAACGTAATCATGATTTCCAGATAAAGGCAGGGAAAGCAAGAGTAAAAAGAGAACGGAAGCTCTAAAAATCATGTGAAAATCTGCTTTTTTCTCAAGAGATAATTGTTACCGAGTAAAACTCGGGTCGACTTCAGTCTCGGATCCTCTATTATTATGTGATCCTGTTAAAAAAAAAATGCGTTGTCCATCCCTGGTTTTAGAGTAAACTGAAATAAAATACCCTTAACAGCACATGAATGCAAACTGGAATCATACTGAAGCTGTGCAACATAAACTTTCACTACTTGGGAACTTATAACGTCACGATATGCAGAATATTTTTAATTTCTGACAGGGAATTGCTGTTTTTTTAATTTCCGTGAACAAAGTGCCACGACTTTAAGGCAACATTAACTGAATATGTCTCACACAGGTCACGTTGTTGTTGTTGTTGTTGTTTCCAGGGCTACGGGGGCGAGGAGCGGGCCTACATCGCCACCCAGGGCCCCACCGTCAACACGGTGGGGGACTTCTGGAGGATGGTGTGGCAGGAGAGGAGCCCCATCATCGTGATGATCACCAACCTGGAGGAGAAGAACGAGGTCGGTGCGACGGACGTCTGACGACGTGACGGGGGGGGGGGGGGGGTGTGAGGGGGGGGGGGGGGGGTTGATCGCCAACGGCAACGGATAAACGGATGTGTGTGTGTGGATCGCTCGTTGCAGAAATGCGCGGAGTACTGGCCCGAGGACACGGCGACCCACGAGGGCATCCAGATCACCGTTGTCTCGGTAACGCAGGAGGACGACTACAGCCTGAGGGTGTTTACTCTGAAGGTAGCCAGATCAAAAAAAACACTCTGCACAACAGGCGTCTTAGCTATTATGTGTATATTTGAATGTTATACACTCACCCACAGTAGTGATATTTTAATTCCGCACCCCCGCAACGGCGTACACACATACTCGTGTTTTGTCATATTCAGTCAATATTGATCAAATATCGCCGCTTCATTTGGCTTTAAATATTTGTTTTCTCTGCATGAAAGCGCAGTGGGAGTTACATTTCTACCAGTGTCTCAGTAGTGTTGTGATGCATCCAGGGTCATTGCAGCGGTTTGTGTTGGGCGACGCTGACGAGTCAGTGCAAGATGTCGCCGGCACACGACTTCTAAACAGTAAATCCTTAAAAGATTCTACGTGCTGCGCCTCAATCGTCTCTTTTGCCGTGGATCTATAGAAGGGATGGTTATTCTACCACAGGCAGGAAGGGACAGACTGCACAAGCTGTTTTTCTACAAACAACTCTTTTTTTTTTTTTTTTTTTTTTATGTCCGGGCGATGTGCGTTCATTGTTGTCGTGGCAACTGACACCAAGGTAACAGTTTGGATGTACATGCAGAGCAGCAGACGGATCAAACGCTCCTGCAGTGTGCATGTTTTCATGGACAAGCGTGGTCACGTGTGTGTGTGTGTGTGTGTGTGTGTGTGTGTGTGTGTGTGTGTGTGTGTGGTGCAGAGTGGTGAGGAAGAGCGCAGCCTGCGGCAGTACTGGTACACCTCCTGGCCCGACCAGAAGACCCCCGACAAGGCTCCGCCTCTGCTGGAGCTGGTCCAGGAAGTGGAGCGGGCTCGAGAGGAAGCCCCTCCTTCCAGTGGGCCCACAATCGTCCACTGCAGGTACAATGCCCTTAATAAACCGGTAAAAGTTGGTGTTTTTGGTGTTTTTTTTGCCACAATAAGCTTTATTTTAAGTTTTTCCTCATCATGGCGCCGAGTATATGTCATGGAAGTGTCAATATATTTCACAAAACGACTGCAGTCTCGACATAAAGCCAGATTTAATTAAACCTTCTGGTGCAAAATAGAGTAAAATGTAAAAAAAACAAAAAACAAACTCTATAGCTGTTACATTATGGATGTTTTTATGAACTCGCCCTAATTGCTGAGCTCTCAGGGTTGTGTTCCGTAGCTACTCTTAAGAAATCTGTTGAATAACAAATTTCTTTTAAAAATTTTACCATTTGGCATTGATTTTTTTAATTGCATGCATTAACCCATATGCAACAGTAGAGGGCGACATTTCAACGTGCATATGGGACAGAAGGTCTATTTTCTCCACTTTATTTTAGTTTTTCTGTCTATACATGAAGGGGAAATTCATATTAGACTGTTCAAGTTACATAATAGTGCAAAATCAATAAGTTCTGTCATCAATATTCAGTTTCTATCAGTCTACTGTGATACAACCGTTCTGTGGTTCAGGGTGTATTTATTATATGTTCTTCCTTCCTGTCAGTGCTGGGATTGGTCGAACTGGCTGCTTCATCGCCACCTCCATCCTGTGCCGGCAGCTGAGGACCGAGGATGTGGTGGACATCCTGAGAACCACCTGCCAGCTCCGTCTGGACAGGTGAGACTAGAGACTAGATTCTAGAACTCTTGCTTTTTTTCCAAAACTTCGCCACACTCTACAACTTTGGTACATTCTGGAACTTTGACATGTTCCAGAACTCTCCTGTACGTAGAGTTTTCAGCGTTGAGAATTCAACGATTCTCACATTCCAGGATGAGTCGGAGCTCTATGATGTGAGACTTCTAGAATGTCTGGAATGAGTCAAAGTTGCAAAGCAGATCAAAGTAGCAGAATGTGTGAGAACTACAGAACTTCCACAAGTTCTAGAACTTCGACACATGCTAGGAGTTTCACGTATTTGCATGGTTTCACGGATTCGTGAAAATGATAGAACTCCAACAAATTCTAGGACTCACACTTTGTAAAACTCTGACACATTCTAGAACTCTCATGCATTCTAGAACTTTTCCATTCTAGTACTTTGACAAATTCTAAAACTGTGACATCTTCTAGAACTCTCATGCATTCTAGAACTTTTCCATTTTCTAAAAAAATTCTAAAACTCTGACATATTCTAGAGCCAACACATATTCTAGAACTTTTAAATTCTAGAACTTTGACAAATTCTAGAACCGTCACGTATTCTGGAACTTTCACATTCCAGAACTTTGACAAATTCTAAAACTCTGACATATTCTAGAACTGTCACATATTCTAGAACTTTCACATTATAGAACTTTGACAAATTTGAGAAGCCTCCCATATTCTAGAACTTTCACATTAAAGAAACTTTGATAAATTCTAAAACTCTGACATATTCTAGAACACTCACACATTCTAGAACTTTGACAAATTCTAAAACTCTGACATATTCAAGAACCGTCACATATTCTCAAACTTTCACATTCTAGAACTTTGACAAATTCTAAAACTCCCATACATTCTGGAACCCCCAGGTATTCTAGAACTCCCAATCGTTCTACAACTTCGACAAATTTCTGAAAAGTGACCACAGCAGTTACGTGTACGACTGCATTAAATCTGATTCAGGCAAAGAGAACGTCTCGTAAGCAATTTAGGTTGAAACGACCATTTTTTGTTCTGTCAATCACTGTGACTCTGCTCGCCCCTCGGGGGGAACCCCGTCCCCTCGTCATTTCACCGGTTCTCCTTTCCTTCCAGGGGCGGGATGATCCAGACGTGTGAGCAGTACCAGTTCGTCCACCACGTCCTCAGCCTGTACGAGAAGCAGCTGTCTCACGCTGCTGAGGAGTAGTGCCGGCACCTCGGCCGCACCCAGATCGAGACACACCACTGTACGCCGCCGCCGCCAACGCCGGCGGCACGCGCCACTTGTACCTAGCATCATTTTCAGCCTCACCCTTTAACGAGTCCCAACCCGTGTTGATCCCTTCATCCGATGGCCGGACTGAACGGTCGGCGTGAAGTCTGTGCTCATAGCGTGACATCGCGAAATCCCAAATGACACGGTTTCGCCAACGACCCGCGCATTCTTGGGAGAGACGCCGCCTGAAATAATCAAAGCTCACACACCCGCGCGCCAAGCGGCGTTTCATTTGCACTGCTGAGCTTTCGATCGCGCCGCCGCACACGGGGCGTCGCTCCGGAACGCCTCCCTCCCGTACCGACCGCACGGCGATCGAAGGGACCTGACGTATTATTATCATCCGATCGCCCGCGGCGGCGTCGGGTTTGCCCGCGTGGAAAGATTTCAAGTTCCCGGCGATGATAAATTCCAAAAAAAAAAAAAAAAGGGTAGGAGTTCCAGCATATTTTAATTCTACGATGATAATCGAATGCCAGCCTAAATACGTTAATCTGTACAAAGGTTCACACGAATTCCAAGTTCGCCTTTTTTTGTCACCGACTCTTATATTTAATGTAATTTAAAACAAAACAAAACAAAAAACCAAAAAAAAAAAAAAATCATTAAAGAAAGGCCTCTTTCAACTTTTGATGCATTCAGAAGTCACCTCATCTTCAGGTTGCATGGTGCTAAGTGTTCATTAAAGGCATGTGCAATGTTACGGAACATAGGAATGTATAACAATTAGGTTGATTATTACATAATTAGGATTTCTGTGCAATCTGCAGTATTACAGTCGTACCATGCCGCCTGTGCAGTGCTCACACGGCCCACGATGTTTACAGTCAACAACTCCTGCGTTTGAGGCCACGATGTAAGACATCCAGCCAGAGGCGTCGCCGAATCCGATCGAACCGGTTAAAGCAGAGACGGTCCGCGAAGACGGTCCGCGAAGACGCGCGAGTGAAAGACGGGAAACCCCCCACCCCCCACCCTCCTCCACCGGGAGGTCTGGATGCGTTGCGACGCCTCTGCTTTCAACGGTAGCTTGAACTCATCTGTGAATAAAAGAAGTCCGTGATTGTTGTATAGACGGGCCGGGCCTAATCTGTATGAAGCACAATAGACCAACTAAAGGTTGTCTCTCTCTCTCTCTCTCTCTGACGTTCAGCCGTAAAAGTTCCTTTCTTTAATTTCCCCCCCCCCCCCTCTCCGTATCGTGTTTTGATTGTGTTGAGTTTTAATGGATTGCATGTGCCGTATGGGACTCCATAGGTCCACAATCAAAGCGACGTGATTGGTTGTCCCGCTTTTTCGTTGTGTGAAAAACAAAGGCTGCGAAAGCCTCATATACTTGCTTGCTCTCGGCCAACGCTTTTGATACAGTTTGCTTTTTGTGAAACCAACCAGAGATATTTTTAGAACATTTTGATACAATCCTTTCGAGTAGATGCCTTGTGTATATTTCCGTTTACACCATTGATGGAATGTAGCTCATACTTGTGGATCGAACCCGTCGGTTTATATTGCGAGATTCGGCGGAACAAAACAATGTGACGACGACCTACGTTACCTTACGAGTACACGAGACAAATAGGGTTACGTTCAGTCTTCAGTACAATTCCTTTTGGGCCTTTAGGCTTCGCTTTAATATGCTTTGCTTTTCCGTGTGTGTTTTTTTATCGTTTTCTTGGAAGATTTTTACCTCAGACTGAGTTTCTCCCCCCTCCCTCTATTCCGCCTGTGACGAGAGGCCACTCTCCATTGACAACATGGGAAAATATGTGTACGGCAGCTAAAAACGGTGAAGACAATTTTCTACGTTACAAAACTCCAAAACGACTTCTATCTCGACTTGATGCATCTGATCAAAGGCCACGGACATTGTCAGAGGACGGCTTTAAAAATGGTACCGAATCTCAAACCATCATATATATATATATATATATATATTGAGATGAACAAGAATATATCAGCCACTCTCATCAGATTTGTAGCGTAACCCTCTGATAATGTCTAGTGAACTTGACTGAAAAGCTTTTATCATGAGTGCGTGTTGTCAGTGCTTACCTTCTCCTCCTCTGACGATCAAAACGGGGGAAAACAGCCAGTCAGTCATACAACCAACCGACCAGCAGTCAGTATTCCCCTCCTCTGCTAAACAGTATTGCTTTGAGTTGTGAGTTTTTGCATCCAAATAAAAAAAAAAGGTAGATTTTCATGAACCCCTGTGTTCTCGAGCGTCACTTCCTCGCCTCGCACCTGCTGGACTGAACATTGTGGCGGATCCGAATAAAAGTGTTTTTGAGGTATCGATCTCACCACTAGATGGCAGTGTGGCCCATCTGACTGGTTCGGCTGTTTACACAGTGACGTCATGTCAGAGCAACAGAACAAAGGCTTTCAGTTTGACAAAAGGGAACTGATGATAAATGAAAAGACACACACACACACACACACACACACACACACTTATTTTTTCTTCAATAAAAATGTCACACATAATATAAAAGACAAACAAAAGTTTATTTTGGATGTGAATGCTGAAGTTCACTTGACTGTTTTTGCTTCCTTATAAAAGTTGCGCCCTCATCCTCGCCTTCCACAGCGACAACTACAGCCTTTCAGATTTAAAAAGACGAGTGGTGAAGGCTCTTTAAAAACTTTTAAGGCCGAGTTTACACGCCGTCCGTTTACACGGCGGCGGCAGAAACACTGGGAATGATGTAGTTTCGATGTCGGGCCACTAGGGAGTGCTGTTTTGCAACGAAACCACACACAAATGCAGCAGAGAACAACACGTCATAAACAGCGGCGCGTACACAAGACACTGCATTGACCGTTAGTCGTTTTATTTTCATTATTATGTTATTTATCAGTAGACATTGCAGATATTCCGAAAAAATTACAAGTTGATGTGGTAGGTATGGTCGCTCAACATGCATGATGTAAAATAACGTTGAACTGAATTTACCATTGAGGTAAATGACTGCTAATTCCATTTAGAAAAAAAAAAAGAGTCATTCAAGATTACATTCTAATGGTTAAAGCAAACTGTTCTCAATGAAACACAAAACAAATAAAGTTATGTCGAATCTTTTTTGGAGTAAATTAGATCCCACTGATTATTCTACAGTATTTTTCCATATCAGTTAATTTACATATCACTGAAGTCAGTGTGTTTGGGCTTTCAGCACAGTTCCCTTGCTTTAACTGGAGAGACGACCGAACCCCTGACCCATAACCTGAGTGACACACAGGAGCAGTGGTCTGCTGAAGTGCTTGTGTCTGGGGAGTTGCTGGGGGGGGGGGGGGGGGGTCAAGGGTCAGCGGGACTGAAACCCATGAGGCTCACCTCTCTAATCGCTAAGCCACGTGTCGAACTCGGGCGGCTACGAAAATCTTATTTACCCGAGACGAGAGAGCCACAGGAGAGCTTTCCTTCCTGTGGCCATCACTTCATGCAATTCTCTGCATGTTTGCGCTGCACTTACAGGAACCACATGTCTCGGATTTAATTGACATTACTTTGGTTCGCCTTGGAAGTTTTCCCCGAGTATTTTACACCATATCTTGCTCCTTCTTTCAACATATGTTATTTCTTCTTCAGGACTGGCCTGGTTAAATAAAGGTAATATAAATAAAAGTAAATAATGCCTACTCTGCGTACAAGCAAGGAAGAGAAAATGTGATGAACACCTGGTAAGACTACCTATCACGCATTCCTCCAGTGGTACGATTCTTGTCTTCTATGTGGGGTTTGAGTCCAGTCAAAGTTATTTTATTTCCAAAAATTCACTCAAATAAGTTTTGTTCTTTGTTTTTTTGTGGTGCAATGCTAAGAATTTCTCTTCTCGGATTAACAAAGGATCTTTGTCATTTGCGATCAACATTATAATTATTGTTATAAACGTGTATATTTTTTGATAAATATTGCATGGATTACTCAAAAAAGAAATAAACACATTTGTTTTGTTATTTTCTTTTGTTTTCAGCTCGGCTCCTTTAAAAAAAAGCCGAACTGTCCCTTTAATCCGCGGATCATAACGCCGACGTCACCCTACCCTAAAGCCGCCGTCGCTGATTGGCTGGAGGTGACGTCAACCTCGCAGTTCCCCCCCCCCCCCCCTCCTCCCGACTGAACCATGACCTCATCGCTTTAGTTCATGAAAGTGCTAAAGTGCACCTCCTGTACCTAACCTCCCCCTCCCCCCCCCTCCGCCACACACACACACACACACACACAAACACATTAACCATTAGCCTTTAGCTTAGCGAAGCTAAGCGCGTCTCCCGGCGTGACAGTAGCGGCTGGCAGCGCGCGCTTCGCCCGCTTTCATGCCTGGCTCGTCCGCGGCGCTTGTCGCCCTCAGCCGTGAGGGGCTCCGCGTGCCCGCCGCCAGGTGAACAGCGGCCCGCGGCCCCGTGAACGCACCGCGGCTGTCGGCTCACACATGGAGGAGAGCTGAACCGCAGCGGGCGTGGAGCCGGAGGTGAGTGCTCAGGTGTGTGTGTGTGTGTGTGTGCGTGTTTTTACCATCATCGATCGGTCCTGGCTTTTATCAGCTGCGTTGCTACACACAGGAGCTAACTGACATTAGCTGCGTGCTATATGTGCGCGTGCTCATTGCTGCGGCTTGTCCGTGCGCGTGCGCGCACTCTACCCCCCCACTCCTCTCTCTCTCTCTCTCTCTCTCTCGCTCACTCTCTCTCTCTTTCAAGTGCGCGCGCACGTCTTATAATGGGAATTAAAGCCGTCCGGGCTGAATTTATCCTCTTTTAAACATTTGTCCGCTCGCCGTCAGATCCTTTGAAGGTACGTTGAGCTTTTATTTCCCCCCCCCCAATACGTTTTCTTGTCATTTTAATCGCCGTCGTCAACATAAATAATAATAAAAAAAAAAAAATGCGCTTCATTTTCAGCATGCGGACATACCCGCGCGTCATAACAGGTTCCCCACGCAAAGCGCGTCCGCTGCACCCTTTAACAACAATTCATATAAATATGCAAGGCTTTTTAACCCCCCCCCCCCTCTTCTACATTTGCCTGTGTCCGCATTTCATTCTATTCTTATTTCCAATGTAGGTCGGTTTATTATAGTGCGCTAGTACTACCCCCCCCCCCCCTCCACCCCCCCCCCCCCCACCACCATCATTGTTATTATCGCTGTTGAACAGTATTAAAGGTCTTTGTGCGTCCCATGGCTCAAACTGCAAGATCGGTGACCTGTGCACGTTTAATAAAATAGTATTTAGGCATTTTTGTTCGCATATTTTTCGCCCCCACTCATTTTCACCAGGACGTTTTTCCACCAATTTTCTTATATTATTCTGCAGTTTGGGTCCGTGTCAATGTGCTGCTGTGTCTTTTTTTTTACTTTCCTGAACCCCATGTGCTTGTTTGGCTTGACTTTTTCTTTTTTCTTTTTTCTTTTTGCATTAAGTTCCCTTTTTGACGAGCCTTAAGTGTATAAATGATATCTAATGTGATTTAACCAGATTTAGTTCCCGGTGTCGTCAGTATTGGTGATGCAGGAGTTCCAGCTGGCGCACTGGGATTGTGGTCTATTGATTAGAGGACACCAGAAGGTTTTTTTTTTTATACCATGATGCGTTGTTTACAACATGGTGGTGCTGATCTGCTCCACCAGGGCCAACCAGGAATTGATTTTATTTTTTTATTTTTTTAGAGGGGTGGATTACTCAATAACAGCACTCATGTTGTGCATGGTAATCCCCCTTAAAGTGTGTCATTCATTTAATTCCATTCATGATAAACATGCCGATTGTGCAACCTCAGCTGGACGTGGCTGTTAAAATCAGGAATTAGGGGGGGGAAAATAGAGTTTATTTCAACTGCTTCCTTCCGGGTCGTTCCAAAGTTGGGAGATCTGAAGTCTTCCTCAGTGACTTTATTTATTTATTTATTTATTTTACAATTCACTTTGTCTTTCTGACCACCAGTCAAAATTTTAAAAAAAAAGTCATTTTTTTTGCAAGACCCAACATTTTAAAGCCCCGAAAAACACATAATTTTCGCATTTTTGATTTCAGAAAACGTAATGAAAACGATGTCCGTTTGCACAAAAACGCTGGAATTTTCAAGTCGGGCCACTAGTGGGTGCTGTTGTTTGTTTAGATTGTAATTCTTTATTTCATGAAAAAATATATATGTATAAAATAAAATAATAATAAACAGTCCGAATGTAAACCAGCAGAAAAGACTTATTCTTATTATGTCTGCCCTTTAGTTGCCTCTCAATATCTTCACAATGTTCAACATTCTACTTATGTACATATGTACAGATATTTTTAAGCAGCCTGTGTTGCAGTATTTACAGTATACCCCCCCAAAAAACACAAGAAAGATAAGATTTTCATGTTCGCTTAAATCAAATATCTAATATTTCACATTATCTCATATATATATACGTTTTGCATGATAAGTGACCAAACCTCGCCGAGAACAAATATCTGATAAATGCTAATAGTATGACTTGAATTCTTATCTTGTCGTTCCTATAAGAAATTATCTTTCTATGCATCAGGGTGAATCGGTGGCCCGCCGATCCCGCAGCCTCTCAAGCGAACGACGGCGTCGTCCCGGGTTACCGTAGTTCTCGCGGCGGTAAAACGACGCGCCGACGCCGGCGACAGAAAGCTTTGCTTCGTGACGGGGCGATAAGCCACGACTTCTCCAGTGATGTCATTGTTTGAGGCCCCAAAACAAACAAGCGGCGGCCGCAGGTGACGTGATGCAGCGAGCTAATGAATAACCTGGACGGCGTTACATCACCGCCCGCCGCCCTCCAAGTTGCCCTCATTGTGGTGTTTTTTCGCCCTCCCTCTGATGTCTGATGCGGCTTTTATGGAGCCGAGCCGTCGTGTTTGTGGGGTAAAGTTACTTCCTCATCAGTAAATTACCTCCGTTTTCTTTGTATTCCTATATGTCATCACAAGAAGGAAACCACAACAAAAAACTCCCTTCTAAACAGTTACTACTTAGACTTTTAACCCTTTTGTTTGAATAGATTTGTTTTAAAATAAACAAAAAATCAGCACACAAACGGGTATTTTGAGGAGTGTTCCCCACAAGGTGCGTAGTTTGTTGAGCTTTTGCTTAAAAGCCCAAGTTCTTTTAAAGGAAATGCCAGAACAGTTTTTTTCCCCCGACGTCTGCTTGCATAATAAATCCTCGAAAAATAACCAGTCGATCAGGTTCGTCCGACAGCAGGTACGACTGCATTGTTACCACTTTGATGATCCGCCCACGTCTTTTGACCACAAGGAACTTATTTGTACTTCAGTGGCAGTTGTGGAAAAGTGATATATATATATATATATCTCCTACATGTCTGAAAAGATGTCTGAAAGACGTGTTGGTGCCACTTTTAGATGTAGCATCCCTATATATAATCCCTGTGTATAGATAGATAGATAGATAGATATACATATACAGTGGGGAGAACAAGTATTTGATACACTGCTGATTTTTGAAGTTTTCCCACTTACAAAGCATGTAGAGGTCTGTAATTTGCATCAAAGGTTCTCTTCAACTGTGAGGGACAGAATCTAAAACAAAAATGCAGAAAATCACAGTGGATGATTTTTATATAATTAATTTCCATTGTATTGCATGACATAAGTATTTGATACATCAGACAAACAGAACTCAATATTTGGTGCAGAAGCCTTTGTTTGCAATTACAGTGATCAGATGTTTTCTGTAGTTCTTCACCAGGTTTGCACACAGTGCAGCAGGGATTTTGACCCACTCCTCCATACAGATCTTGTCCAGAGCGTTCAGGTTTCGGGGCTGTCGCTGGGCAACACGGACTTTCCGCTCTCTCCAAAGATTTTCTATTGGATTCAGGTCTGGAGACTGGCTAGGCCACTCCAGGACCTTGAGATACTTCCTACGGAGCCACTCCTTAGTTGTGCTGGCTGTGTGTTTTGGGTCGTTGTCATGTTGGAACACCCAGCCACGACCTATCTTCAATGCGCTTACTGAGGGAAGGAGATTGTTGGCCAAGATCTCACGATTCATGGCCCCATCCATCCTCCCCTCAATACAGTGCAGTTGTCACGTCCCCTATGCAGAAAAGCATCCCCAAAGAATGTTTCCACCTCCATGCTTCACAGTTGGGATGGTGTTCTTGGGGTTGTACTCATCCTTCTTCTTTCTTCAAACATGGCATGTGGAGTTTAGACCAAAAAGCTCCACTTTTGTCTCATCACACCACATGACCTTCTCCCATTCCTGCTCTGTATCATCCAGATGGTCATTGGCAAGCTTCAGATGGGCCTTGACCTGCGCTGGCTTGAGCAGGGGGACCTTGCGTGCAGTGCAGGATTTTAATCCATGACGGCGGAGTGTGTTTCTGATGGTTTTCTTTGAGACTGTGGTCCCAGCTGTATTCCGGTCATTGACCAGGTCCTGCCGTGTAGTTCCGGGCTCATCCCTCACTGTCCTCATGATCATTGATGCCCCACGAGGAGAGATCTTGCATGGCGCTCCAGACCGAGGGAGATTGACCGTCGTCTTGAACTTCTTCCATTTTCTGATAATTGCACCAACAATTGTTGCCTTCTCACCAAGCTGCTTGCCTATTGTCCCATAGCCCATCCCAGCCTTGTGCAGGTCTACCATTTTATCCCTGATGTCTTTGCACAGCTCTCTCGTCTTGGCCATTGTGGAGAGTTTGGAGTTTGTTTGAATGTGTGGACAGGTGTCTTTTATACAGGTAAGGAGTTCAAACAGGTGCAGTTAATACAAGTAATGAGTGGAGAACAGGAGGGCTTCTTAAAGAAGAACTAACAGGTCTGTGGGAGCTTAAATTGTTACTGGTTGATAGGCGATCAAATACTTATGTCATGCAATACAATGGAAATTAATTATTTCAAAATCATCCACTGTGATTTTCTGCATTTTTGTTTTAGATTCAGTCCCTCACAGTTGAAGAGAACCTTTGATACAAATTACAGACCTCTACATGCTTTGTAAGTGGGAAAACTTCAAAAATCAGCAGTGTATCAAATACTTGTTCTCGCCACTGTATATGTATACGTCCTACATGTCTGAAAAGACATCTGAAAGTCGTGTAGGTGCCACTTTTAGATGTAGCATCCCTATATATAATCCCTGTATATAGATAGATAGATAGATAGATATACATATATATGTATACGTCCTACATGTCTGAAAAGACATCTGAAAGTCATGTAGGTGCCACTTTTAGATGTAGCATCCCTATATATATCCCTATATATACATATATAGTATGTATATTGCACCTACACGTCTTTTAGACGTGTAGGTGCCACTTTTAGACATAGCATCCCTATATATACATATATAGGGATGCTACGTCATATATAGGGATGCTACATCTAAAAGTGGCACCTACACGTCTAAAGGATGTGTTGGTGCCACTTTTAGACGTAGCATCCCTATATATATATATATATATATATATATATATATACACACGTCTGAAAAAACATGTAGGTGCCACTTTTAGACGTAGCATCCCTATATATATATCCCTATATATACATATATAGGGATGCTACGTCTAAAAGTGGCACCTACACGTCTGAAAGACGTGTAGGTGCCACTTTTAGACGTAGCATCCCTATATATATCCATATAAGACGTGCAGGTGCCACTTTTCGACGTAGCATCCCTATATGTATATATATATATATATATATACGTCCTACACATCTGAAACGACGTCTGAAAAAACATGTAGGTGCCACTTTTAGACGTAGCATCCCTATATATAGCCCTATAAGACGTGCAGGTGCCACTTTTCGACGTAGCATCCCTCTCCTCCTGTCTGGTTATCCCACATCAGCAGCATCCCACATTCCTTCCCGTCACCCCAGCTGGGCTGTTTCCATGGCAACAGCCAAATCTGCTCCGGGCCTGTAACGCTCTCCGTCTGCCTCTCTGCTTTTCTCTCTTTCTCTCTCTCTCTCTCCTCTTTGCTTCTTTTCTTCTTCTTCTTTTCTTCGATCAAGCCCGAGCCTCACGGCCAGCTCTCCTGGCTGCAGCCCCTTCTTCTTCTGTTTTTTTTTTTTTTTCCTGAGTGGCGAGCTTTATTTTATTTGAAAGGAGCGAGATGCTTTTTTTTTTTTTTGCATACAGTAGCAGGGTTGGTACTTGTTGTGCTGAGTAAGCAGCCTGAAGGTTCGTGATCCGTCTTCCATTAGTCCTCCAATTCTGTTGATTCAATACAGTCAGACACATGTTTTTTTTTTTTTTTTTTAATTTTATTTTTGCCTTTTATTCTTTGCTGCACTTTCTCTTTTGTCTACCAGGGTGGCCCTGGAGCATGCTGGATGTAGAATGAGAGGCGTAGAAAGATGCACACACACACACACACACACCTGCTCACTCATGCCCTCCCCGTCTCCAAATCGCCGAGGAAGGAGAGTGACAGAGGAGGGAGGGAGGGAGGGGGGGGAGGGAAGGAGGGATTCAGAGGAGTGGACGAGTGCGAGACTCTGGGCGGGTGGGAGAGCGGTCGCCACTGGCACGTATGCGGCGTCAGACGCGGCGCTCGGCGGCGAAACGCGGAGGAAGAGGCTCGCGAGGTACGGTGCAGTCGCAGGTGACGGCGTGGGGGGGTGGGGCAGGGAGGGGGGGGCGGCGTGTCGTTGCGGCGAGGCGTAGCGTTGCT
Source organism: Blennius ocellaris (assembly GCF_963422515.1). Taxonomy (NCBI): domain Eukaryota; kingdom Metazoa; phylum Chordata; class Actinopteri; order Blenniiformes; family Blenniidae; genus Blennius; species Blennius ocellaris. The sequence continues at coordinate 27,265,745 of NC_137660.1, read as the reverse complement.
GTTTATACACATCGCGAGTGTCACTTGTGTCAAACTGTGTCACCGCGGTCAGACTGCAGAAATCTGCCGCGGTGCATCAGGAAAAAAAAGACGCAGAAATCAAAGGTTGAACCTTTTTTTTTTCCCCTTATTTTTTCCATTGGTCTTTCCATCGCAGTCCGTTTTCACCCTCGTGCTTCGCCGGAGCGACTTTCTAATGCAGCAGTTGTGTTTACAGTGCAGACGGTTGCCTCCGCCTATCTCGGTGGTTGTTGTTTTTTTTTTTTTTTTTTTCCCTTTTCCATGTTCTGGGGATCGTTGCTGCTCTTGCATCAGGCGTGTGCAGCCCCGCGTCCGATCTGGGGCCTGCAGCCTCATGCAGCCCCCTGCAGCCCCCTGCAGCCCCCTGCATCCCTCTGCAGCCTCCTGTAGCACCCTGCAGCCCCCTATAGCCCCCTACAGCCTCTTACAGCCCCCTGCAACCCCCTGCAGCCTCCTGCAGCCTCCTACAGCCTCCTACAGCCCCCTGCAGCCCCATGCAGGCGTCGGTCTGCGCGACGGGGCAAATCTTTATTCAGTGAATGCAGTTTATCCATACCAGGCCCTCGTGATGCGTTCAATGTCAAGTCGGTTAATTTGTAACGCGGCCCATCCAGTACTCCTCCTCCTCCTCCTCCTTCTCATCTTCCTCCTCCTCCTCCTTCTTCTTCTTCTTCTTCTTCTTCTTCGGAATCGCCTTTAAATTTAAACTCTTTAAGGTTTTTTTCCCCCTCAAAGTGGATCTGTGATGAAATTGTCTATATTTTTCCCCGAAGCGAACGATTACTACTAAATCTACCGACTAAATTGATCCAAAAAAGAGAAATTTTGACTATTTTCTTGGTGGTTTTTTTCCCCAGATTGGAGCCTCTTGGCGGTTGGCTTCGGCATATTTGACACCCCTGTACTTACTCCTGATTCTACTGTCTTTCTTCTGTCTGTTTAGTTTTAAGTGATTCACACGTCATTTTCAATATCAACTCATCAACTGACTGCTGATGAACTGGCTGGGTTGATTGTTTATAGTTGCAAAAGACTCGAGCTGCTCAACGACGGGCCTGAAATAGAGAAGGAACCAATATGTTATTACCGTGTTATTATCACATTCAAGGCAGCTTCATCTTGATCTCCAAATCTTACAAAGTGTATTTTTCTTTTTGAAAAGCGTTGTATTTTAAATTGCTCCATTTGAATAAGCATTTATTTATATACGGATATTCAACCTGTCTTTATTCTATTACAAACTACTTGTTTTTTTTGGGGGGGGGGGAAGTGGTGTGTATTGTCGAAGCTAGAAGAAAACAACAACAACCCCCCCAAAAACATGCGGTCGCTTCTCAAACGGTCATTCGATAATAATCTCTGTATCCCCGGCGGCTTTCGCCGGCATGTTTTCCACCATTGATGCCAAGCGCCCTTTTGTTGTTTGTCTACTTTTATCTCCCGCCACTATCTGTTTCTAACACCTCCGCCTCTCGCACTCTCCCCCTTTTCAGCCGCGGACTGGACCTCCGTTTAGACTTTGGGGGGGGTGGGGACATTCATTTTTCACGTGCCTGCAGGTGAATTAAAAACAACATGGCGGCGACTCGCGTTCTGACCTTCTCGCCTGTCAAGTGACCGGGAGGAACGGTCGCGATTTGAGGCTCGAAGAAATTGCGCGCTGGCGTGTCGGGCGAATGACGTCGCGGTCCACGTGCGACATGCACACACACACACATGCACACACACACACATGCACACACACACACGAGGCGCTGATAAATGATTGCAAGAGTGTGTGCGTCTCATGTTCAAATGCACAAGTGCTGTGGTGGATGTGAGTAGTGAGGAGATCCAAGTGATGAGAAGTGATAGATAGTGGGAGGCAGTTCATCAAGTTTATGGACACACACACGCCCACACACACACACACACACATACACACACACACACACACTCTCGCAGGATGTCACACAGGCTCGTTGCCTGTGTCCAGACCTGCTCCCTGAATTCCCCTGGCTTAATTTATCTCACGCCCTCAGTTTCCTGTTTCATGAGCTACTGCACAAGAGACCCTCGATCAACAACCGGCAGCACACACACACACACACACACACACACGTACACACACACACACCTGTGTTTTATTGTCGAGTCTAATTTAAGCCGCTGGCTTTGAGTTTGGATGTGAGATTATTCCTCTCAGATCTCCAGGACTGATAAATCCTGGCAGATGATCCAGTTTTTTGTTTTTTTTCGTGGGGTCTTTAAATAACTTTAATACTTGCGGTTGGAAGCGCGGACGCTTTAATGCTCAAAGCCTGCCGCTACAAGACGTGACAAAAAAAAGCCCAAAAATACGCCGCGTGCTTGATTCCGGGCTTGGAAAATTTATGCGCGGCGCTGTCTGTCAGTGTCGCCGCGCTGGAGCTGGGAGGGAGGGAGTTTTATCCTCGGCATCGCCGACCTGACAAACCAGCTTACATTTCACTTTGGGACAATAATATTGTGCTTTCTTTAACAGCCATCTCGGTTCCAGTCCCACTTTTTCAAATGGGTTTTTAGTTGTTTTTTTTTAATTTACAGTTTATTTGTCTTATGGAAGAGGATTAGGGCCACTGTGGAAAAAAACCCTGAGTTTAAAGTCAGAATTTCGAGTTTAAAAGTCAGAATGTTGAGTTTAAAAGTCAGAATTTTGAGTTTCAAAGTCAAAATTCTGAGAATAAAGTCAGAATTCTGACTTTTCAGACTTTGAAGTCAGAATTTCGAGTTTAAAGGTCAGAATTCTGTGAAGAAAAGTCAGAATTCTGAGAAAAAAAGTCAGAATTCCTAGAATACAGCTAGAATTCTGACTTTTAAACTCAGAATTGTGAGTTTCAAAGTCAGAATTCTGACTTTTAAACTCAGAATTCTGACTTTTCAGACTTTAAAGTCAGAATTATGAGTTTCCAAGTCAGAATTATGAGTTTCAAAGTCAGAATTCTGAGTTCAAAAGTCAAAATTCTGAGAAAAAAAGTCAGAATTCCTAGAATAAAGTCAGAATTCTGAGTTTAAAAGTCAGAATTCTGACTTTATTCTCAAAATTCTGACTTTAAACTCAGAATTCTGAGTTTAAAAGTCATAACTCAGGGGTTTTTTGTGTCCACAGTGTCCCGAATCCTCTTCCGTATATTTATGTTACAACTGGGTTGTTTTTTAACGGTGGGCAAAGATTGGTAAAATAATAAAAAAAAAAACGATATCTTAACGAAGACAAGGTATTTTATAAATGTCCTCACATGATGTCAATTGTATACATGTAGTAATAAAGTGTCTCCAAACGTGTTTAGAGACGTTCTTCCGTCGGCGAGCTTCACACAACAAGATGTGTCTGACCTGTTCTCTTTCCCCTGTTTAGGCACCATGGATCTCTCAGCGGTCGCCCTCCTCCACTGACCTCACCTCCACCTCCTCCTCCCCCTCCTCCTCTTCCTCCACCTACCCTTCGTTCTTCTCGCCCCTCATCCTTTCACCGCTCCCTCGCCTCTAGCCCCCCTCCCCCCACCCCCCCCAGCCACTCTTCCGACGTCATGGCAGGGGAGAAAGGGCCCAACAAGCGAAGCGCCATGGACATCAAGCGCCTGGCGAGCCTCATCCAGAGGGGGACCGGCCGCCTGCTGGTGATCGACAGCCGCACGTTCTCCGAGTACAACGCGTCGCACGTGCAGGGCGCCATCAACGTCTGCTGCTCCAAGTTGGTGAAGAGGCGCCTGCAGCAGGACAAGGTGTCCGTCACCGAGCTGCTGCAGCCCAACGGCAAAGTCAAGGTGAGTTCAGCGTCTTAAAACGGAAAAATATACAAAATATTGCATCTAAATAACATTTAAATGTATTTCTTTATTTATTTTGGATGTGGTGCAGAGTATACGTGATGTTTTCTGCAAAAACCAAACAACTACGACCAAAAACTTGAAGAAAAACTGGGTTTTTTTGCACAAATTCACCCTAGTTTGCTGTCGTTCATGGCAGCAACACTGATATCCCATTTCTCTTAAGAAATTTGTTGTAAAGTAAATAAATAAAAGATTTGCTTGGTAGTTTAGTGGCCAGATTGAGCCTCTCGTGTGCCGGTTTTGACCCACGGGTCTTATATTTGAAACCTCTGATGTTGGTTTTTTCCAACGTGACCAATGAAGACAAAACGCTTGATATTTTGGAGATTAACTGGAGATTTCTCACAGAGAAATCGAAGAATAAGCTGGAAAGGAAGTGATTGGTAAAATTAGTCTGCTTTGTAAATTAGAAAAAAAAAAAAATTAGAAGCTGAATTATTCTATTTATGAGTAATATCCTGCATTACAAGGCCTTTTTGTCCCGGACTAACAACAACACAGTTGAAAAAAACCAAATGAATATTTAACTTTTTGTTTTAAAAAGCCTGCTTCAGGCAAGACGAGACATTAAAATGATAGCTTTCTCCATGAGGAGACACAAAACAAGGACAGAATAAACGTTTGAGGAAGTAAATGAAGATAAACCGGCGCAAAACGTGATTTCTTTTTTTTTTTTTTTTAACTTTGCGTCTGTTGCCAAGTCGTCTCCACGTTGCAGTGTCCTTGTACAGTAATACTGACTTTGAGCACCTCTCAGATTATCGCCGACTGCCTGACCTGTGTTCACGGAGGTTACTGGACCCCCCCCACCCCACCCCACCCCCCCCACGCTATATTTGGCGGGGCATGCGGGGCCGTACTGTACGTTTGTTGCTTATCAGTGGCCCTGAAACCGGATCCTCCCGTTTTCCATGACTTCTCTGAATATGACGGCCTTTTCTTTTTTTTTTTTTTTTTTCCATGCCCCTGGTAACCCGTGGCAAACTGACTCCTATATTTTTAGTCCTTGTGTGAAACTGAAGGAACTCTGGGAGGAGGGTGGGGAGAGCAAAGTTTATTTATTTATTTGTTTGTGTGTCTCGCGGCCTCCATTAAGCGACGGACGACGTTCCCCCGTCCAAAAAACCGTTTCGAAGTGTTCATTGGATTTTTAGACGCTGCACCCAGAGCGCTGAAGGAATGATTCACAGCAGCCGATGACATTTGACAGCCGTACGTTTTTTTCTTTTTCTTCTTTCTTCTTAGGCGTGACTCAGTCCTTGATATGCCGTTGTTGTTTTTTTTTGGTTGTTTTACTTCCTGGTTGCCTAGGAGTCTTACCTGTCTTTCCCGTCGTCCTGCCATTTGATTCAGGACCTACTTCCATGTCATACCTTATCTGCAGGAGCCGTAAAGCTGACTCCGTAGTTCCCAGCACGACACTTTTTCCACCAAGGGAAAAGGGCAGAACTGTGGACGATTGTTTGTCTTGGTGGGGCGAATAGCAATCTGGTAGACTTGGTCGGGGGGGTCCCCGTGGACCGTAGACGTCCTCTTTCACGCCGACTCCCCCGTTACGACGATTTATTGCGGCGGCTTTAGGCAAGTCCAAACCCACGCGCTTTTCTTTCTCGCCTCCGGGTTTAACCGTCATTAATGGCGCGAGGAGCTTACGCAACGCCTCGTTTCCTCGGGGCCTTAAACGTGGACGGACGTTTTGAGTCATCTCAAGTGAAGGCGCGACGCTTGACCTGCTCCCCCGTTGCGGTATTAGACGAGGTACAAGGGCAACAATCGGATGTGGACGTCCACGAAAAGAAGCGGTGGCGTTCCCGAGGAGTCGGCGTGGGCTTTTGTTTATTTCGCGGCGAGCTGGACGCTGTTTGCGCGCCGGGTTCTGTTGGGGGGGTGCTGGCTCGGCGCCCCACGGAGCCGGGCGTCCTTCCGATTGCTCTCACTTTCCGTCAACCGTTGGTTTGCGGGCCTCCTACCAATCAAGCTCTTCGCTTTGCCTCCCTCTATCTAGTGATGCCCCGTGGCCGGGTTTGTTATTACCCCCCCCTCCCACCACCCAGTAAAGAGGATAAGGCTTGTGATTAATGCTGGGCTGGATAAAGCTGGAACTCGCCGGGTGAGAGAGGAGGGCCCGACGGACCCAGACTCCTTTGTTATTGGCTGAGCATGACATCATCTCCTTTGTGCGGCCACTGGCAGGCCGCGGGCTGGGCACGTGCAGACTGTCTGTACGGCGTTAAAGCCAGCTTCCAACTAAACCCCCCCCACCCACCCACACACACACACACACACACACACCTCCCTCTCTTACCCCCCCACCCCCCCCCACATGGCTCCGGGCATCGCCAGGAGCTGCCATCGCCAGCCAAGACAGCAAAGGACACCATTGTGGCTCTTTGTTGGGGAAGTGAATGTAGGAAGCAGGAGAGCAGCATTGAGGGTATTCATGGAGGAGCTGCCGCCCCCCCCCCCCCCCCCCCCCCCCCCCCCGTCCCTCCCCCCCCCCCCCCCCCCGTTGCCTCCCGCCTCACATCCCATTGAGAACTAATAGCCTGCATCCCCCAAGGCGCTGCGCTCACCCTCTTTTCACAGACGCCCGAGTTAACCGAGCTGAATGAGCGTCCCTGACCGGCGCGGCGGCCATCAAAACGGTGTCGTCTTTCTTCTACCTTTTCACATCGCGTCCCGTCGTAATCTCTTCATTGATGCACTCTTTAATGATGTGGGTCAGAGGAGGCTGGACGCTGCACCGGGCTGCGCGGTGAAGGATGGCACCAGCTTAGTAGGGGGGGGCGGGGGAGGAGGGGGGGGGGGGGGGGACCAGGACTTCCTCCTGCTCTTCCTGACCGGCTGCAGATCCAGGAGGCTGGTTTCTTGGCTTAAGCCGGGCTAATCCCTGCCGCCGGGACGCGGACAGCCGGCCGGGCAGATGGACCAGAGGTTTTTCACCACCGGCCAGCAGTGCGGGGAAGCCACCGGTCCTTCTGGGGGGGTGGGGGGGGGGGGGGGGTACTCGAGGCCGTCGCACCCCGCGACGAGGGGGAACTTAAATATTTTATAAACACAAGCATGTTTCCAGTGTTTCTGAACACAAACAAACAAAGCCACCAGTTTCGCCGTGACTTTGCATTTCTGGAGAATCTTGGAGGACGGCACAGTGACCCGGATAAATGGGTTGGGTACGGCCGAC
>NC_137660.1:27225162-27258489 GCF_963422515.1 Blennius ocellaris | reverse complement strand
CCTCCATGAGAACACGGTGTCCAAACACCGACGCTTAAGAGCTACAGCCTAATATCACTTTTACACTTTTCTTTAATAAGATTACTCTCTCCATTTGTTTTTAAATTATAACTTTCAATCCGTCAAGTCTCTATGCCGGGTAGAACACGGTGACGCCGTCTGTCGTCGTGCAGGACAAGACGAGCCTCTTTATTTATTTTTTTTTGGTTAATGAGCCAGGCATTGTCCTTTCTGCTCCTGTAATTGAAGCACACGAACACTAATGTCTTCGCCTCCGTTCCTGTGCGGATGGAGGCCCGGCCTCGAAAAGCTCGAGGCCCCTGAGGTGGCCGCATACTTGCTGGGTGAGTAAGGAATGTGGTTACATGCCTTAGACATTAGCTATGACGGAGCGGAGGGGAGGGGAGGCGAGGGAGGGAGGAGGGGAGGGGAGGGTAGAGTCTGAGCTCACGGCAAGTGAGCTCATTCACCCCCAGAGCTCGAGGAGAGAGTGCAGCTCCGTCATCGTCCTTACAGAGAGAGAGAGAGAGAGGGAGAGAGAGAGAGAGAGGGAGGGAGAGAGGGAGGAGTGTAAGCCAGTGACTGAGCGAATGAGAGGCGCCGGGAACAATAGTGGGCTGCTCTTCTGGCCGTGGACGCACAGAGACGGAGCGACGCGCTCGCAGACGAGCACCGACGCTCCGTGAACGCGGCTGCAGCAGATTCCAGCCGGCGCTCTGCTGCACACCGACTGCTCACTTTTGTCTTTTGGAACCTCTCTCTTCTGTGTGCGCGGAGGCCATTCTTCTATAAAAAAAAAAAAAAACAACAAAACAAAGCAAAACCGCAGAATTACCAAATATTGACGCAGGAGCATTTTCTGAATTTTTGTGGTCGTCTGATGGGATCTTGCTTTCATATGTCGACTCTTGGAACACGTCTGGACTAGTGTTTTCATTTTTATTCGTATTTTTCTTTTACGCATTGCCAGTTGTGTGTGGCTGCAGCGTCTGGACACACGGGGGACAATTCAGTGGAGTTTGGTGAACTTTTGTGGATTTTCTTTTTTTTTCTTCCCAAAACACTCCGGGGCTCACCTGAGTGGAGCACAACATCCGTTTGTTTGTTTGTTGTGACTTCTGGAGGGTGAGAAGGAAGAAGGAGGGTGGTGGTGGTGACGGAGTCGCTCCATCCCTGAAGGAAGGAAGCATCAGAACATTTCTTTTCCCCGCTCTCGAGCGTTTTTTTTTGCGTGCACTGCCATACAAGAGTGCGTTCTTGTATGTGTGTGTGAGGGGGGGTGATGCCTCTGGATGTGGTGATCGCCCCAGCGGAGGACTGCTTCTGGCCGGACCTGCAGGACACCGACATGAGGCTGAAGATCAGGGTCCGCCGTATGAAGGAGGGGCGGGAGCTGCGAGGTGTGTATCCACCTGGACCAGGAGGGATATGTGACGTGCATGTGTGTGTGCGTGTATGTGTGTATGAGTGTGTGTGTGCGTGCAAGTCAATGACACTAGAACACCCAACACGCTTTGGGTGGACGGAAGCCTGTTCGGTGGCGTGTCTGCAGCTCGTGTAAACACAAAAAAGGGTGAAGCGCGCGGCGTGCGGGAGGAAGATGCTCTCCGTCGGGTTGTTGTGCTGCTCAGGAGTACAAAAGGCAAGGCACCGCCGACCCCATCGGGCACTGACCGGATCCCGGTCCGGGGGGGCTTTGCCTCCAGTCAAAAGATGGATCGCGAAGTCTGAACAGGATCTGCAGAGACCTAATTGTCTCCTCAACCCCTCTTTTTTTTCTGTGTGTGTGTTTATGCAGTTGATTTGTTTCGAGGGACAGAATAGGAAGATGGGGGGGGGGGGGGGGGATTAGTAGGATGACATCATGAAGACAAGAAGCGATGAAGAGGAAAGAGAGGAGAGAAAAAAGGAGAGAGAGAGAGGGGGGTGGTGGTAAAGGAGAGCCGTGACCCACGGTATGACATAGTGCTCATGCTCTCTCAGCCTGTGGTCATTGAGATGTAAAAACCATCACAAAGGCTCTTTCTCTTTCTTCCCCTCTGCTCTTGGCTTCTCTCTCTCTCTCTCTCTCTCGCTCTCTCTCTCGCCCCTTGTGCAGATTATGTTATCAGTACGTGTGCAGCGTTGCACTGCAGGTGTTTAACACAGCACCTTTCTCACAGGTGATGAGGCAATGCGGAGCGGCTGGGGACAAAGTCTTGTTTTTTTTTTTTTTCATTAATTTATTTTTTAAAGTTGCCGTTACGCAGCGGCTCCTCACGTGCTCTTCTGCCTCCACACAGTCACTGGCTCAGAGAATATCAGAAATGAATTATAGGCGGGGGGGGGGTCATTGCAAGAATCGCCGGCTGCAACGGGGGGGGGGCGGCAGTTGATGAAAGTGACGTGTCGCCCGCTTATCTTTGCCGCCGGTGAGACAATAAAACCGTTTAACCGTCGCGCGGCGCGTTAATCACACGGAGGTGACGTCCCGCACCGGGAGCGGTGACCTCATCCGGCTAATCTACACATTTCTGACAGATGCGGCCCCTTCCTGAAGCGCACACACACACACACACACACATATATACACACACACATACACACACACACACACACACACTCTGGTTGGCGTCTTCAGGCTCCAGTGCAGCCTTTGTGGGGCTGAGTGGGACATGTGTGCAATGATGTCATGTTGGGGTGGTTGGTGGTGGCAGGGAGGGGTGGGGGTGGGATCGGGGTGGGGGGGGGGGGGGGGGGGGCACATTGAGATGCTAATGTCACCCCCCCCCCCCCCCCCCTTCCATAGTGGAGAGGGACAGCTGGAGGGGGCACAGAGGGATGGCGTCATGTCTCCCCTGATATGAACCATGGAGGGGTGCAGGGCAGTCATTCAGGCACATCAATGCCCCTGGGACTATGTGTGTGTGTTCGTGTGTGTGTGTGTGTGTTCGTGTGTGTGTGTGTGTCCTCTCTCCATTAACAGACGAGTTAAAGAGGGCAACTGAAAACGACACACACACACAAGAGGAAGGGGGGGGGGGGGGGGGTTGTATTGACAAGGCAGTCAATTGTACCAACAGCCAGTGATGTAACAGCAGAGCCTCCATTAACCATAACCGTGGGGCAGGTGTTCAGCGTGTCGCTCCCTCCCTCCCCCCCCTCCCTCCAGCCCTCCCCTCCCCCCCACGCCCCCCCCCCCCCCCCCCGGGTTCGTCTTCACTTCCACGTCTGTGGGATGAAAAAAAAAAAAAACCCTACTTCTCCAAACTGAGATGTAGATCTTGGGTCAGATGTAGGAAACGAGTGACGGGGAGACGGAACAAAGGCGGCCTTACGTCGCTCGGCTCTGACGGGGGCCAGAAGGGAGGGGGGGGTGGAGGGGGGGGGGGGGGGGTGGAATGAGCGCTTGTATAAATGATGAAGTGGGCAGAGAGAAACGGAAAAAGGAAGTCACCGCTGGCCCGCGTTGCCGACGGCGACACAGTGCCCTCTTTCCCGGTTGTGCATGTTTTCCTTTTCTTTTTCTTTTTTTTTTTTTTTAAACAGTTTGTTAGTCACATCCCGTCCACGAACATTTTCATGACATCACTGACTCATAATCCTCTTGTTCAACAATCATCCCGGTTATTTCTTGACTGTTTGGTTGTTTAAAAGAAAGAAAATTGCACCGAGTAAGTTGTTTACACTCGATCTGAACACATTTTGATTTGGCGTCGCGAGGTGAAAGGACGCAATCGAATCTTAAAATATCTGATGAACTTTTCTTTTAAAACTCTCGCTTCTTGAACAAAAGCTTCTGTCATCTCGTCTTATCTTGGGAGTCGTGGCGGTTATCTGCGCTGAGGCTGACCTCATCGCTCCCATTGCACTTTCCTGATGTCATCTTCCACGGACAGCTGCCCCAAGTGTGTGTGTGTGTGTGTGTGTGTTTGTGTCATGGGGTATTTTCAATGACCTCAGCGTGAGTGTATGGTTGTCATGTGTGCACGCCATGCGCTTTCATCGGAATGGACGGATGTGTGTGTGTGTGTGTGTGTGGTCATGTCTCTTTTAGTGTGTGTCATCTCATCTTGACAGCGTTTGGCGGGACGCGTCCGGCGACCGTCCCTCGGCGTCGGTGACGCTCGCCTGTTGCCGTGGCAACCCTCAAGTCGGAGCCCGGTCAGGTGACGAGGCGACGATTAGAAACGTCCATCAACTGGACGGCGTAGAGGCGTTTTGAAATTGACGTAAAGTGGCCTGTAATGTCTCTTATCTGGAAGCTCGGTGTTGCTCCACCCCCCCCACCACCCCCACCCCCGGCCTCCACCTCTCCGTGTTGACTTAACTTCAGATGAGGTCGGACACAGGAGTCGTGGCTGTTTAATGGATTCGCACATGACATCAGAGAGCACATTATTTTTAGAAGAGTGTTTTCATTCTTGCACTCGGACACACATTCTTCTCCCCCCCCCCACCCCACCCTCCACCCCCCCGGGGGTATTGCACAAACACAGCGTCTCCGCTGTGGAACGTCCTGTCTCCCGTCCTTCTAACAACTCTCTAACAATGTCCCCGTCGCAGAAAGGGAAATGGCTTCGGCGTGATGCGAGGCGTTTTCCTGTTGATTTAACCGTCTCCAGGAACTTCCTCACGCTGATACAGTATGTGCTATATGTAGCCCTCAGTGTGTGTGTGTGTGTGTGTGTGTGTGTGTGTGTGTGTGTGTGTGTGTGTGTGTGTGTGTGTGTCAGTACTTTCTCCAAAGCCTGGGAACAGAGGAACCAGGAAGAAAACCCTTCAAAGACTCCCCCCCCTCTGTTTTATCAATCGGGCACGCTGCAGCGAGACCTATAGGACCACCTGCAGACGGACCGGGGGGGGGGGGGGGGGGGGGGGGGGGAGCTCTGGTGGAAACCGGACTCCGTCTTAAAGCCCAGTGTGAAACTGCAGATGTGCCAAAGCGGTTGGGATCATGCAGTCACCCTGACTTCCCCCTCCTGCATGCTGCAAGTTATCTGATCGCTCTCTCTGCATCCGTCCGTCCAGCCGTCCCTCTCTACCCCCCCCCCCCCCCCCCGCCCCCCCCTCATGTCAAGTACTGATGTCATCGCTCCACCGGTTGCCATTAATAGCTGAAACAGACGCGGCCTTCTTCGCTCTGCTCTTAAAGGGGCAGCGCACCCAGAATAGCACTGGGTCATGAGGATGCACCCGCCGGCTCGCGTTGCGGGGGGGGGGGTGAGTCGCTCCAAAATACCAAAACTGCTCACGTCTTGCTTTTTTTGTTGTTGTTGTTCCTGCACATCTCGGATATATGTCCTAGATTTGCACACTGTGTGTGTGTGTGTGTGCGCGCGCTCGTGTCAGTGTGTGTGTGTGTGTGTGTGTGTTGGCCAGTTGTTGCTACATGAGTACTTCTGCTGGGTGTGTGTTTCAGCAAAAAGCCCGCACTGTGCTGTGTGTGCTACTTTAGGCCACTGATGTCATGTCTCTCTCACTCTCACTCTCACTCTGTGTGTGTGTGTGTGTGCGTGTGTGTGTGTGCGCGAGTGTGTGTCCCAGATTGGGTCAGGCAGTACTGACCCCTAGATTAGGTTCTAATCTCCTTTCTGGGGCTCAGTGTTTCCTTGAATCACTGCCCTCCTTTACCCAGGCTCCTTCACCCCCCCCTCCCTCACCCCCACCCCCACCCCCGCCCCCGCCCTACAGTTATACAACTGCGGTCTTGCAGAGTAATGATGGGTGAGAGTATTTATGCGTGTGCGCCGGGAGAATAGGGAATTAAAGACGGTGAGAGTGAACAGCGAGCACATGTTGACAGCAAGATTATGTGATAAAATCTTTTATCTTCAAGCTTGTTAAAATGTGTGTGTGTGTGCAGTGGGTGGTGGTGGTGGTGGTGGTGGTGGGGGGGGGGTTGTTACTGGGCCTCTGTCTGGCCCTGCACCTGTGGCCTCTCTCATTCCCTCAGCTGACGCAATGCTCTGCTACAGGACATGAGCTCATGCAGGAAACAGAGCCGCACACACACACATACACATTTGCGAAATGGGGAGCCGCCTGCCTCTTAAAGGGCCAGACACACACATTCCTGGCCGCCCAGCAGTTAACCTTACTTGCACACAGAAGAACAGAGAGCTGGCCTTTTTTTTTTTTTTGGCTTCTGTTGCACTAAACGGGGGCCCAGACACTGGACCCCAGACCCCAGACTCACCCCCCGACAGCCCACCCCCCCCCCCTCGCTAATGGTGCTGCAGCGTGTTTGCGGTGCGTTGTTTGACTACTTTGTGTAAAGCCATCAGGAGTACCTAACCAGTTTTGTTCTTTCTCCTCCTCCTCTCGCCCCCGCAGGAGGGTTTGCAGCGTTCTCCTCCTGTTTCCCCGGCCTGTGCGAAGGGAAGCCCGCCACCGCTCTGCCTATGAGCTTGTCCCAGCCCTGTTTGCCCGTGGCCAATGTAGGGCCCACACGCATCCTGCCGCACCTCTACCTGGGATCACAGAAAGACGTCCTCAACAAGGTATAATTAATTTTTATATATATATGATATTTTTTATGACCTCCTGTATGAAAACACAGCCGACTTGTTTGTGTCGCCCGGCAACAGAACATAACAGCCGACTCCTCTTTATCTCCTCTTTCCCCCCCTTGCAGGACCTGATGGCGCAGAATGGTATCACGTATGTGCTGAATGCCAGCAACACCTGCCCAAGCCGGACTTTATCAGCGAGAGCCACTTCATGCGCATCCCGGTGAACGACAACTACTGCGAGAAGCTGCTGCCCCTGGCTGGACAAGACCAACGAGTTCATAGGTGAGCGGTTGGGAAAGCCGCCGTTGTCCTCGCGCCTCTGCGGATGTTTTATCCGGAAGATAAACCCGAATTCATTTCAAGTTATGTGTCAAAGAATGCGGTGATATTTAATACTTCCCACATCCGCACTAGATAGATAGATAGGAAGCATTCACGTGCAGCTTAGGTAACGGCTAGCATCGGGTACAACAGGCCTATTCAGGGGGATAGCTTTACCCTTCCTGGTACCATCTGCTATCAATAGGCCCTCCGTTGGCTTTGAAGACTTTCTTTCCGCCTGTCAGCGATCTGCAGCGTTGTGTTTTTGTGTATATTCACACTTGTCCGTTTCCCTCCTCCCCACAGACAAAGCCAAGGTGTCAAACTGCAGAGTCATTGTGCACTGCCTGGCCGAATCTCGCGCTCGGCAACCATCGCCATTGCATACATCATGAAGACAATGGGCTTGTCATCGGACGACGCCTACAGGTACGTTGGCTCCTCCCGTCCACCACCAGCTGAGCTAAGGTGTCAGTCCCACTCGCGGGGACTGTACAAAAGGCTTTGTCTTGCTCTTGTCAGAACAACACTGGGACAGTTTTATCAGTTAAGCTGTTTGCTCTCCGTGTGCATCGCGAAGATATTCTTGTGGCTTTTCGAATCCATTTCTTCAGAATTATTTGCTAAAGCCTTGTTTCCTTCCGGCAGGTTTGTGAAGGACAGAAGACCGTCCATTTCCCCCAACTTCAACTTCCTGGGTCAGCTGCTGGAGTTCGAGAAGGGCCTGCGGTTACTCCAGGCTTTGACCTCCAACGAGGAGCTCTCCGAAAACAACGGCAAGCAAAGCTCGGACGTCAACGGGATCCCCGGCGGCTTCGAGATGAACGGTCACCACAGCAACTCTTCGGCGGCGGACCCGCACGTCCCGCCGGAACCCAAGCTGCCGTCGCCCACCTCCCTACAGCAGGGCTTCAACGGCCTGCACCTCTCCGCGGAGAGGATCATGGACACGAACCGCCTCAAGCGCTCCTTCTCCCTGGACATCAAGTCCGTCTACTCTCCCAACAGCCCCAGCGTGGCGCCCACACACTCTGAAGACGTCCCCAAACTGTGCAAGCTGGACAGTCCGGGAACGGGCACCTCCAACGGGGTCTGCTCTCAGTCCCCCGTCCCCGACAGTCCCGGCTCCGCCGACTCACCGTTCCCCTCGCCGGGCAGCGGCGGCAGCATAGGGGGCCTGGGGCTCGGAGGGAGCGAAGGAGTCCACCGGTCCGGTTCGTCCTCGTCCAGACCGCGGAGGAAAACCAAGCACAGCTGCGGCAGCTCGCCAGTCCACTCCCAAACGCACCACCCTCCGCAGTCCCTCAACTTGTCGATGGACCACAAGGGCCCCGGCCCGGACGACAACCTCAAGGGCTCCTTGCTCCTTCCGCTCCCCTCCCTACCCACCGTAGGGTCCGGCGCCATGTGGACCAAACACAGAGACACTGTCCAGGCCACCACCCCCGTCACCCCGGTCACCCCGACCACGGATGCTCCCTGGCACTTTGGGGTGGAGGAAGTCCGCGAGGGCGAGATGGAGCTCGGGGGCGGCGGGAGAGAGGAGTCGTCGGTGAGGTTCGGGAGCAGCTCGGCCTACGTGGCGTTCGGGTGCAGCGAGGGCGTGCGGCTACGGGAGAAATCCCAGCGGGAGAAGCCGCAGACGCAGAAGGACCGCCGGGACTCCACGTCGCCCCCTACGGGGAACGTGTCCGCGGGCCCCAACGGCGGCGCGGCGGCGGAGAAGCAGTTCAAGCGACGCAGCTGTCAGATGGAGTTCGAAGAGGGCATCGCCGAGACGAGGTCCCGGGAGGAACTGGGTAAGATCGGGAAGCAGTCGAGCTTCTCCGGGAGCATGGAGATCATCGAGGTGTCCTGACAAATAATGGACGCGACCAACGACGTCCCGTGGCGGCGAAAATGGACCTGGTTAGAGGGAGCGCAAGGAGAGGACGTATTCGGGCGAGACGTTCGTCCCACTCCCCTCACGGACGATGTTAAAAGACTCCTGCTGGGAGAAGGACAAAGACGAGCCGACGGTTCATGTGAAGAGGCTCGCGAGCGGGCTAGCGTTAGCACCTGGACAGACAGACTCTCAGTTGTGGTGCTTTGAAGAAGTTTGTGTGTGAAGGTGGGGGGTTGGGTTGGGGGGGGGGGGGACTGTAGGTACTGAAACTCTTTCTGTTCATGAGCTCTGTCGCGGATAAAAAGAAACAACCCAAGGCACATGTCATGTTGCATCCTTACTATATAGAATCCCCCTCATTTCGACGGCGTCCAGACGGTAAAGCGCCCGCGGTCGAATGTCGTGTGCTTCAGTTGGGTGTATAGCTTGTGATTTGAACCGAGCCCCGTGTTTCTCTCCCAAAGCTTCACCCTCAGTGTCAGAAAAGACTCAGAACCTTGCACGGCTACACCTGCCCCCTCCCCTCCCCCCACTCCACCCCCAGCAGCTCCGCCTGCTGCTACAGACTCAGAAACATCAGCGGCAGTAACGCGGTTCTTCGTCGGCATACCGTCTCCTCGCATCACTACAGCACAACGCGGAGCGAGATCCCGAGGACTTCACGAATCGCCGGTACTGCATCCAAACAATGAAGGACCCTCAGTTTTGTTTTGTTTTTTTGTTGTTGTTTTTTTTTTCTTACGATGACTTTAAGTTGAAGACTCTGTTCCCACCGTAAAGCACAGTGTGTCCTTCCTGCCTTCGGCTCCCGCGTTTCCAGTGTTAAATGGGACTGAGGTGTCGGGATGCTGATGTGGGGGGGTGGGGGGGGGGGGCTTCATTCACCCCTCAGCTCCTCTCTGGACCTCCACCAAGACCCCCCCCCCTCCGCACTGCTCCCAGTCACCTCCAGAGGTCACCACTGAGCATGCACCTGAAAGGCTGGCTGCAGACAGACATATATATATACAATATATATATATATATATATAGCAATTTTATTGGACTTCTGTTCAGTTATAGTTTTAATTTATTGTATTTGTTCATTCTGGTAATGAGAAATAATATAATGTTTTGTGGATTTTTCTTCTTCTTTTTTTTTCCTTTTGTTGAATTATTATTATTATTATTATTATTATTTGCTGTAAGGTATTTATGAACACACACTCATACAAATACACACATTGGACAAATCCAACCAAGCAATATGTGCTGTTCCTTCTTTGGGGAGAGTGGCGTATGACTTTGAAATGCACTTTTTTTCCCCCCCTGCTTTCTGGTAACAAAAGTACAAATATCATTCACACACAGTCTGAGGATTTGCAGGAGACCTTTCGGGTACGGGGGGGGGGGGTCCGCGACCGCAGTGCGAATTAACTGAGGATTTTTACTACAACCGAGGGCTTGAAGCTGTTTGACGGCGTGCGAGGGAAGCCAGAGAGACCACGCGCTTCTCCCATCGCGTTTCCTGTCCTGGGGGGGCTCATATGCAAACAGACACACACACACACATACAGTATGCACTTATGTCTATCCACACCGGTCCTACACACACACACACACACACACACACACACACACACCCTTTTGTTCATTCTCAGGGGATCTTTCAGTGAGCCAAGCCCACCACAGGGTGCACAGCTGCTGGGAACATCAGCACAATGCATGTCCATAAAAGCTCCTGCGCTTTTCTGTTTTTTAATCTTTATTTTTCTTCTTCTTCTTCTTTTCTTTTTTTTTTTTTTTTTCTCCAAAGCTTTGATTTAAAAACAGCATAACAAAATGGAATGGAATAAATGGGAGGGGGAGGATTCACACCCTGAGGTGGAAAAAAGAAAAAAAGAAATGACAAAGTTTGCTCTCCCGGTGCGAGACGGTTATTTATTGATCATGTGCAAGGTGTTTCCCCTTCTGACCCTGGATCAGCTTTACTCTCTGGCGACCCCTGACATTGACCTTATGCTGCTGCAGCTCCAGTAAGTTGAGATTGACCCCCCCCTCCCCACTTTGCCCCCGGACGCTGAAGAGACCCGTACCCCCCCCCACCTACCACCACCACCACTATTATATTTTTAAGAAATGTTGTTAGAATTATTTATGACATGTAACAGGAATGATGCAGGCTGTCCCATTTGCGAAAACTGTTATTATTATTATTATTATTATTATTATTGTGTAAATAGCAACGCATCTAAGAACACTGATGAATTTAGATGATGAGTTTTTAAAAAGAAAATCCTGATACCTTAGGCTGCTTGATGCAAAAATACCTCAGGTTCTATTGAAAGGCTTTTCCTTCCCCTGTACATGTTTTGTGAAAATGAGACAAAAATACAGACATGACAAAAAAAAATACAAACTCCTCTCTGCTTCTTCTTCTTCTGCTGCTGCTGCTGCTGCTGCTGCTTCTTCTTCTTCATTTTCCTGCACCTCCTTTTTCCCCCCCGACGTGACGGGGATTCCACCCAACAGGCCAAACGCATCACGACATCCGGAGTCCTGCTGGATATTGATTTTTGTGTTTAACCAACACTCTTAACCACACAGCACAGCTTCATTGATTTTTTTTTTTTTTTTGGTCTGTTCTCTGATGGACGGAACGCGTCTCCTTATGCTGGTGGGACCGTGAATTATTCAACAGAGGAGATGAAAGGAGCTTTCAAGGAGAGGATCCTGGAAACATTTCGATATAAATTCCGATGAAATACAAAATGTGGATCGTGTGACGACGACTCGAAATAAAACATGAGCAATACAAGGCTTCCATTTATGTATTGATTTATATAAACTCAATAATAACATCTTTAAAGCTCTCACAAAGTCGCCGCACTTTGATCTTAAAAAGGCAGACAGTTGAGTTTTCGCAAGCTTGCACGACTACTTGGAAGCGTATTGCATTCACGTGAAAAGTTAAAAAAATGACATGATTCCATGATCATGAGAAAAAAATCTATTATAAAAATAAGGTTCAGCTGTTTTTCTGAATTTATGAGATAAAGGTTTACTGAAAAAATAAAAAATCGGTTCTGTTTTCCCGAATTTATGAGACAATTATCTCATTAATTGATCAATTCATGAAAATGCAACAAGATTCTGTGTGACTAAGGAGTGTTGCGCATTTTCAAAAAGTCCCACCTCGGGAACCGTTTTTTTTTTTTTTTTAAAACACCGTCATCTTATAAAGTTACTCCGCAAAAACACCAACATATTCATGGAGTCCTGGTGTTCACCTGAATACACACATTAAAATACATTAGCGCTGTAGAAATGTGATTTATGAGCAAAGTTCAGGAATCTCATTATTTTTTAAAGGTGTTGGATGTGTGTGTGTGTGTGTGTGTGTGTGTGTGTGTGTGTGTGTGTGTGTGTGTGTGTGTGTGAGTGTGTGTGTGTGTGTGTGTGTGTGTGTGAGGAAGGGAACTGTCGGGCAACGTCATCCTGCTCTTTCTTCCTCGTTCTCTCTCTGGATTGACTCATTGTCTGATAATATTCCTCTGCTTCTTCTTCTCACACACACACACACACACACACACACACACACACACACACACACACACACACACACACACACACACACACACACACACACACACACACACACACATAATAGGTTTTCAGGTCTGTTCCACCTCTTCCTGATCCAAGAGGTGAGGGCGCGGTGTTTGCCGATGATGTGATGTGTTTGAACAGTGATCACCTCCAGGCGATGAGGTAGTGGTGTGTGTGTGTGTGTGTGTGTCTGTGAGAAAGCGGAAGACAAAGAGAAGTATTTGCCTCCTGTGTGTTACAGTGTGTAGATCAATGCGGGAGAAAAAAAAAACTGTCTCCAAATCCCGTGGGGGTTTAATTCATCAGCGTCCCTCCATGGGGGTCGAGTACAAAAGTAGTTTTGGTTTCATGATGTCACGGACGAATCGTCTCACTTCACAAAACATCCCTCAGACAAAGCGTTTAGTTTAACGCTGCTGCTGCAAGACATTAAACACACACGCACGCACACACACACACACACACACACACACACACACACACACACACACACACACACACACACACACACACACACACACACACACACACACACACACATTCTCAAACAACATGTCAGCCTCTTTTGTCAGTGAGTCTTAATGAGTCCAGTCGGAGATGGCCAGAGGTAATGACATTACCAGCATCCCCAGCTGTGTGTGTGTGTGTGTGTGTGTGTGTGTGTGTGTGTGTGTGTGTGTGTGTGTGTGTGTGTGTGTGTGTGTGTGTGTGTGTGTGTGTGTGTGTGTGTTTGCATGGTAATCTTACTGCCATCACGGGGATTCCCCTCGTGACGATACCACCATGATTCTACAACACACAAGAAATCCTTTTTGTTCCATTTAATTTAAACTCGTTTTTGACGTTGTGTGTGCGTGCGCGCGCGTGTGTGTGTGTGTGTCGTTGTGTGTGTGAGTTTCCCAAGGTGCCCTCGGCTTGTACTCTATGGATCTGCAGCTCCTGCAGTCTGCAGTCTCTGCCCAGTTTGTGCCGCAGTCGGCACTTTAGCTCAGGTTTCCCGTCGCCCGTTGTGAAAATAGCTCCTCCATTTAATGGTTTATCGCTTTCTTCCTTTCTTCCTTTCTTCCTTTCTTTCTTTCTTTCTTTCTTTCGATCTGTTGTTCTTCTTTGTTCAAATCCTAAATGCCGCCTCGGTGCTTCTCACGTTCACGTGACGTTTGTTTCGCAAAACAAATACATGAGAGGATCAAGGCCCGACAGCCAGAAGGAAACGATGCAAATGTGTGTGTGTGTGTGTGCGTGTGTGTGCGTGTGTTTTTATGTGTGTGTGTGTACCCAGTTCCATTTATTTGTATTTTTTTTTTGTCTTCAATATGACTTATGATTCTTCATTCTCATGGAGAGAGATGACCAGTGACACATTTATAAATTCATTGACCTGCAGGGGAAAGAAAAAAATAAAAAATGACACCACAAAGTGGTGACGTGGTTAGAACTCTGGTCCCTGGTTCGAGTCCGGCTTGTTCTGTGACGCATTTGATGGTACAGTACATCCACGAAGAAATAAAAATCCCGTCATCTTTTTTCCACAGACGACCATTCAGGCGAAAACGCATCAGTTGTTTGTTTCATTTCAGAAAAGTTTCACATTTACACAGCAGCGTTTTGAAAACAATGTCCGTTTCCACGGAAACGCTAAAAATAAATTATATACGATTTCATGTTGGGCCACTAGTGGAAGCTGTTGCAAATGAAACTATGGAAGTACACCGACATTTTCTTTTGGATAGGCGATCAAGTTGGATTGTTATTACGGTGACTGTCAAAATAAAAACACTAAGGTCGCGACACCACGGAGGAAAACATTGTTGATGCAGTTTTTGCATCAAGGACATTGATCTTCAGTGTGATTAGTTGAGAGGTCACCAAACCCCCCCCCCCCCCCCCCCCCGGCGACCCGGCGACCCGGCGCCGCCCACAGTGAAGAGGCCTCCCTCCCGCTGGATCCAAGCGTCCACGAGCCGTTTTTTAAAAATCCGAGGCCACACATGGCGCCGAACCGGAGCAGAAGGGGGGGAAGAGGGGGTGTGTGTAGGTGTGTGTGTGTGTGTGTGTGAGTGTTAGAGTGTGTATCCTGCCTCTCACGGTGGCTGCTGGGCGCCAGACGGGCAGCCTGGCGCCGGCTCCCGGCTCTTTCTATATGGAAACAGTTAGGAACCGTTACGTCAGCATGGCGGCGGCGGCGGCGCTCGTTTTTCTCCACAGCTTTTCCATCCTAAAAAAAAAAAAAAGCGCACTCACACGCATGTTTTTTTCTTTTGCCCACTTTCTCTTCCTCTCTTTCTTTCCCAGCGCTTTAATCTCAAACACACATTCATTACACACGATCGCTGCTCGAAAGTTACGTCAGCACAACATTCCTCGCTTTTCCACGCGTCACCAGAGGGGATGACTTGACGCCGAACAGCATTTCTTACCCCTTTACCCCCCCCCCCCCCCACCCCCCTCCCTTAACCCCCCCTTTTTTCTTTTTCTTTTTTCTCCCATGGAAAACTCTTGTCCTTATATAACCCTGCAGCTCGTCCTACGATTCCCCCTCTCTTCACCTCTCTCTCATCCCCATCCATGTCTCATGCAAGCGGGATTAAAGAGTCGTGGAGGAGGCCGGGGTCGGGCCGGGCCGGGCCGGGGGGGCCAGGCCAGGCCGGGCCAGACGGTTGGTAGTAGTTCCCCCTCTATCCTCACATGTGTGTCCAATGTTCTCGTCCCGCCGCGGCGTTCATACGTCCAGCAGCTTCACTTCTGCGTGAATCACAGTCAAATGATCAGTAGTTGCTGGAGTGTGTGTGTGTGTGTGTGTGTGTGTGTGTGTGTGTGTGTGTGTGTGTGTGTGTGTGTGTGTGTGTGTGTGTGTGTGTGTGTGTGTGTGTGTGTGTGTGTGGTGTGTGTGTGTGTGTTTGTGTTTGTGTATGTGAGTTTGTGCGTGTGTGAGTGTGAGTGTGAGTGTGTGTGTGTGTGCTCAGCAGGCCCCAGGTAATCCAGTTTAATGCAGTTAGCAGTGTCCTCATGGCCGCCTTGAAAATCACTTCTGGTTCAGAAACACACTGACACACACACACACACACACACACACACACACACACACACACACACACACACACACACACACACACACACACACACACACACACACACACACAGGTGTTGTGTAACTGACTGCTGCCACCTGCTGCATCAGCCTCTCCTCTCCTCTCCTCTCCTCTCCTCTCCTCTCCTCTCCTCTCCTCTCCTCTCCTCTCCTCTCCTCTCCTCTCCTCTCCTCTCCTCTCCTCTCCTCTCCTCTCCTCTCCTCTCCTCTCCCCTCCTCTCCTCTCCTCTCCTCTCCTCTCCCGTCCGTCCGCTGACAGGAAGGTGAGGTCAGATCGATATTTTTGTTCCCCCAGCAGCAGATTGGATGAACGACGAGCCTCGAGTTTCACCTCGCCTCCGTTTATAGGAATGAAATCCAATGAGAGGAAAGGTGTGTTTTGTTTCCTGTGTGTGTGTGTGTGTGTGTGTGTGTGTGTGTGTGTGTGTGTGTGTCGTGTGTGTGTGTGTGTGTGTGTGTGTGTGTGTGTGGGCCCGGTGGCCCCCTCGTCACTGTCAATGAGTGTGTGTGTGTGTGTGTGTGTTCAAAGTGCTGACCCAGGCAGTGGGCGTGCTGACCATCTGTCTCTGTCTTTCTAACGGTGGAACAAACTGCAGCTCTCACTCTCTTTCTCTCTCTCTCTCTCTCTCTCTCTCTCTCTCTCTCTTCGCTCGCCCCTTTCACCGCATCAGCCCCATCAGCACTCTGCCCAGGTCCAAACCCCGTCGCTGTGTATACACACTACACACACACACACACACGCAACACACTGTACACTCAGCAGCAGAGCATAATATCCCATATCTCAGCATCTGCACCTCCAGAAACCACATCCTGGACCACCAGCCGGAGGGGGTGGAGCCTCAGGGGGGAGGCGGAGCCTCACCTCAACAGTATGAGGCCACACCTATCTATCTATCTATCTATCTATCTATCTATCTATCTATCTATCTCTCTCTCTCTCTCTCTCTCTCTCTCTCTCTCTCTCTCTCTCTCTCTCTCTCTCCTCTCTCTCTCTCTCTCTCTCTCTCTCTCTATCCATCTATCAAATTAGGATTTTCATCATTTTTCATGGTGGTTCTTTGGTTAAAGAGGAAATATTGACATGTTGATCATTTACGCCACAATAAAGGAAGAAACATTAAATGTAGAGTTCATTACGATTCTATTCTGCCGCCCAGATCGACTCCAGACAAAACTACATGTGACTCCTGAACTGAAACGTGTTTGACGGCGCAGAATCTGTGTTTTGATTTTTTGTTTTTTTTATCCCTGAGGACCTGAAGAGGCTGAATGTGAATCTGCAACGATTGGAAGACGTGGAGGCGTCACAGTGGTGCAGCGGTTCACCCTGCTCACGTCCAGGTTTGGTTTTCATCACCTTCCTGTGCAGTTTCCTCAGTTTCCTCTGGTTTTCTCACTCCATCCCCCCCAAAAAAAACCAAAACACAATTTCAGCCTCATTTGTCTGAGATCAGAAGTAAAAACTTCCCCTTCGAGTGTGAAAAGAAAAGCACATTTCTCCGGCGTCAGTTCGCAGGTGAAGATCCGGGGAACTTCCACAGCAAGTTGGGACTTTCCCCTTCCGTCACGGTAAATCACTGAACGCTGGCTACGTTAAAAAGTACACCGCTTATGCAAAATTATGTGTTTGTAGAGCTTTTAAACTACATGGATCAAATTGTTAAACCCCCTAAAACAGTTGCAAGGAAATTCCCCCTTTTGCTTCAAGGCATCACACCTTGATACCGAGGTGGTACTTATAAATACTGTGATTTACCCTTGTGGTGTAGTATGATGTCCAATTTTACTTTAAGACCTGTTTGGTGAGCTCATTTAATTGCATGTTAAATGTATATGCAGTGGTTTCTGTTTTTTGTTTTGTTTTTTTAAAGTATATTTTTACTACACTGTACGAAAACATGAATAATACAACATTTATAGGAGGTTTTTAGGTCATTTGTCTGCATTTTACATGATTAAAATAGGCTTTATTTTGAGATTGAAGTCATGTTCTGTCGTAATTGTTTGTTTTTGAGAAAATATGGTCATTTTCATCATGAAAAAGTTCAAATTTAGAGGTTACTGAGGCACTATTTCACCTTTCTCAGGATGAGATTAGGGCTCTAAACTAAAATGCGTTTGACACTCCTGCTATAAAGTTCAACTACACTTTACTGACGCAGTAAAGTCTGTCATTAAAATTATTTCTGGAATAAACGGTTAAAAATACATCTCTTACGACCGAGGGCGACATAAACAAAGCTGCGATCGTATAAATATTTGCAATGTTGTTTTAGTCACAGGGGATTTCTGCTGATTGCAAAAAAAAAAACATTAATGTTAAATTAAAAATAAACGGGAATCTGTTTCCACTGTAAACATGATTAGACGGGTTGTTTGTGGCTCATCAGTCACGTGACGCCTTGGAAAGCTGCGAGACACAAAAGCTGGATCACCGTGTCTGTTCTGACTCCTCCCCCCACCGTGACGTCACAGCCACATGCTGGCTATTTCTGTTGACTTGCTTCTGGCTGAAAGTGACTTCATGTCTGATTTGCTTGAAACTGAAAAAAGAAAAGAGGAGGAGGAGGAGGAGGAGGGGAGCTGCATCTCGGTGTTCATGGAAAGTCCACTGCAGCTGGAGCTTTTTTTTTTTTTTTTTTTTTTTTTCGTTTTTTGGTTTGATGCAACCGAAGGCAAAAACTGTGCAGCAAAGTGTTGCACTTCCTGTCTGACTTCCCCCTTCAAAAAAAAAAAAAAAAAGTGGGTTTTTATTGTTGTTGGTTCGCCTTTAATTGCTGATTACTTAAAAAAAAAAAAATGACAACACTGAATCTGCTCTCTATAGTCATCTGTGCTTTCTTCTTCTTCTTCTTCTTCTTCTTCTTCTTCTTCTTCTTCTTCTTCTTCTTCTTCTTCTTCTTCTTCTTCTTCTTCTTCTTCTTCTCCTTCTTTCTGCCTGAAAGGTGAAATAGTGCCTCAATAACCTCTAAAGTTAAACTTCTTCTTCATTGTGATGAGTTTTCGTGATGAAAATGACTATATTTTCTCAAAACCAAACAATTACGACTGAAAATGACTTCAATTTCAAAATAAAGCAAATTTTAATGATGCAAAGTAAAGAGAAATGACCTAAAATCTCCTATAGATGTTATATTATTCATGTTTTTCTTCTTCTTCTTCTTCTTCTTCTTCTTCTTCTCCTCCTCCTCCTCCTCCTCCTCCTCCTCCTGTGCAGGATGGAGGCTGTGGAGCCAGGTAGCTCTGCAGACATGAGTAATGTGGCTCCGGCTGACTCACTCACTAAGACATCAGCCGTCAGCGTGGAGCCAGCAGTGACACACACACACACACACACACATACACACACACACACACACACACACACACACACACACACACACACACACACTGGCAGACAGACTCTGTGGTGCCGATGATCATGTCATGCAAACAGCCATCATCATCATCATCATCATCATCATCATCATCATCATCATCATCGTCGCCTTATTTTATGTCGTCATTACGAAGAAACAGAAAATTAATCCATCAGTGATGAGATCAGACTGCTTGACAGTAAACATGTCTGCAACACACACACACACACACACACACACACACACACACACACACACACACACACACACACACACACACACACACACACACACACACACACACACACACACACACACACACACATTTCAACTCCTCCAGAGCGTTTCACCAGTGTCACTTCCCAGATGAATTACTGTAAAGTTGTTGTTTTGTTTTCTTTTTAAACTTTTATAAACACGTGTTGATTCAATCTGATAATTTGTTTTCACAGGTTTTTCTTTAACATGATTCCAGTTTTGACTTTTATTCAACTACTGCAATTTTTCAAGAATTAGTTTCTATTAAAACTTACAAGTTCACATTTATTTTATTTTTTTGGTTTACATTTCACGGCATAAACAGTTAATTTTATACTTTTCTCGATGGATATATATATATATATATGTATATATATATATACATATATATATATATATATATATATATATATATATATATATATTAAGTGTTATATATACATGTATTAAAATATTTAAAAATAAAACAGGTCTCCTTAGAGTTTTATAATAGAATACTCGGTGTACGCTGCCTGTATGAAAAATAATCGAAATATAATCACACTTACTTCACTATTTCTCTATATTTAGCTTAAAATCCACTTGCGTAGATTCCACAGGATTCACGCTGTATAATTACTACAGTGAGACATTTATATATTTATATTTACAAATTAGCATCATTTTCAGTTTTGAAAAAGCGACGTCAGTTTACACGGAAATGCGAGAAAAACCGAAAATGATGTCGTTTTCATGTTGGGGCCACTAGAGGGTGCTGTTGGTGGTGAAGCTTGTAATCAAACTACACTACTACAAACTACTGGCGTCTTGCTAAAAACTGTCTTTTCACCCCCGTTTACATGGCGACAAGTCGAAGTGTTTCCGCCGTCCTCAAGGCACCGTTGTCGCGTAAACAAACCGCCAAAAAATGTGACGAGAGACTAAAGAAAGTGATGGAATTGTGTCGGAAATGTTTCGTCTCAGCCGGAGAACCAACGTCTCATCGTCTACGTGAAACACGCCGGCACGCAGAACCTCTTTCCCATTAAACATTTATTACTCGTGCAGGAGTAATGCGAGGTGTCTCCGTTTTAATGTCTCCTAATGGCTTTTTGAGTTACCGCTGCCGGGCGATGAATAAATCATATCAGTCATGGAGCCCATCCATAGGCGCGCCTTTGGTTTTCACTATATAGTCAATTTTGACCCTTTTTGGAAGACAAATTAAAGCCAATTTGCACTCATGGTCGTTTTGTCATCTGCGTGTTGTACGTTTTAAACATCTCATCAACTACTCATATTTAAGCACCTTTTTGTTTTTTTATTTCCAGGCATGGAAGGTTTTCACAGCCTCCTTTGTAATTTCTTCCGCGTAATTAATACACACTTCATCTTCAGCACTGCTGCCACCCGCGTGATAAACGCAGAGAACTGAGGCATGATGTTGTTGACATTGTCATTGTTTTATTAAAATTCACGTGCTGTGAATGGATCGTTCAATTATTGTCGACTTCTTGATGATATATCAACATGTATTATTTATTATGTCACTGCCTCTTTAAGAGGTGAGGCGCGAGGACAACTGCACATGAACAACACACTAAAACAAACAGGAAATTCTGGAATTGTGAATTGGGACTTTTGTTAAATGAGTCATTTGATGCAAAATTCACTTTCTAAAGGTTTTTCAACAGTAAGAATCGTCTCCATAACTAGAACGACGCCCCAGAAGTGAAGAAAGTGTGTCCTCTCTCTCCCCGGCTTGTTTTAGTTTTTAAAAAGTGTGTTGCTCCAACCGGCCAATCAGAAATCAAACCCTATATAGTGTCATCGGGGGTTTTAGCCAATCAGAATCAAGGTAGGCTCCTCCCCCTTTGACTCCTCCCACAATCAGGCAGCTCTGCTCTGGCACATGGCGCCACGAGAGGAAGTACTTCCTTCCTCTTCCCATAGATGGTCATGTATGGGCGGAGCCAGTCCAGCTCACACAGACACAGCAGATTCTGTATGCAGCTCCTAGAATCTAATATTCAAATGGAGGATAATCAAGAGAAAAACTGTGTTTTTGTCGACTTTTATCTGAAATGTTCCAGTTGTTGTCATTGTCTCGTATCGTTTACTGGGATACAGGAAGAACGTACAACCTCCACACACAAATGCAGTGTAATCTTCCACAGGCGTTTGGTAAAATGTCAAATTTATGTTGTGGCCTCCTGATATGTGCTCCGATTCGCCCGTTTAAACGATGATTTCAAGTGAAAAATGCCAAATATTTCGGAGGATTTCGGGTGTCTGGTGACACAACGACGGTCGTCAGACCCTCTGAGAAACGCAACATTGTGACAACAAAGTAAACAGTCACATGATCAAGTAGATGAATAATAACAACAATGGCCGCCTCCAAAGTGACGCTACTTATTATTCCTGTAGTTGAGAACCACCCGTGATAACGTTCCCCCTTCATTCCATAGAAAGTGCGTGTGATCACGTGGTTAAATGTTTACCGCGTCTCCTCCTCCGTGCGACACGTTGCGTGTGGTTCTCGTTACATAACCGACCAACAGCTCCCACTAGTGGCCCAACATGGAAACCACATCGTTTTAGCTTTGTTATTGCGGCATCGACATTTGTCTGGTTGCTTTCGCTCAGACTGGAGCAGATCTGGCCCGGACCGGGGGAAACGTTATCGACCCCCCGGGACGGCTGCGTATCGACGGGCGGATGGATTTCAGGAAGTGACCTTGGATAACTCAACCCCCCCCCACAGATCACGTCACTCACATCTGCAATTCAACCGTTCTGAAACAGGTTGAAGCTTTATTTTTTTAACCTGTTTTGTTTTTTGTTTTTTTACCCCCCAAATCAATGTGAACTTTTACATATTTGAAGTAGTGAAGCAACAAATAACTCGTGTCTAATTACAACAGCTAAATGGATTCAACTTTATTCTTATATAGCCTTATAGCCTATATTTCAGAATAAAATCAGTTAAAATTGCACGTGACTAAAACTCTGATCATGAATTTGCTTTAAATGACGTTTTGAATTCTCAGTCTGAGTCTTTTTTTTTTTGTGGCTCTTTTGCTCAGTAAAGGTTGCAGATCCGCTTCAGATCACGAGGAAATGAAAACAAAACAAAACAAAACAAAACAAAATCTGCGGTGCATCTTTAAACTGCTGTGTCCTTGAGAGAAACGCATCTTCATCCAAAGGCCTTCAACAATCTCGTGTGGACTTACAGGATCACAGCGCTCCCGCGTGGCCGTCACTGGCATTACACCTGGTTTGAAGGGAGGAAAAAAAGAAAAAGGGAGGCGACCAGCTTTCTTGTCAATCACCCTGATAGCTCCGCCCCCCCTCGGGACGCTGATTGGTCGCCTGCAGGGCGCCGCGAGTGTCGGGGAGCCAATCAGGAGCCTCTGCCTGCTGTTAACAGGGCTCCTGTTCTGAATGCCCCCTCTGTCGCCTGTGATGCTGTTATTTATAGTGGAGCATGATGAGGAGGAGGAGGAGGAGGAGGAGGAGGAGGAAGCACAGAGAAGAAGACTTGCTCTAATGATCCCTCAGACAAACAGGGAGGAAGAGGAGGAGGAAGACAACCCCCCCCCCCACCCCCCATCCCCATCCCCATCACCACATTTTGATCCCATCTTTTTAAAACAGCATTTGCTGTTTAAAAACCTGCTATTAAAAGATGTTTGATATAAAATATATGATGCTTTCTCTCTCTCTCTCTCTCTCTCTCTCTCTCTCTCTCTCTCTCTCTCCTGCAACCCAAAAATAAAGCAGAACTGACATGATGCTCCGCCACAAGGCTGCTCCGTCAGATCACATGCAGATATCTCGCTAAATACGCCTCAGGTTTCCGTTGGGGGGGGGGGGGGGGGGGGGGAACTTAATTTACACCAATCCAATGGAATACGAAGCTCTAATTTCACTGGAGTTCCTACATTTCCTCCCCCACCTTACACTATGAGGTGATTAAAAGTTGCTCCCCACTCACACATTTGCAATTAATCCTTTCCAGGCAATGAAATGTGGCACGGTTTTGTTTTCTGCAGCTACATTGGATAAAACCTCCCTGTACGTTGTTGTATTGGCCCTATTAAATGTGTTAAGAGGATCGAATACGGCCTAAAAAAATAGCACAATTTAGGGTTTTTTAGACACATACATTGCAGAAAGTTTTTCCAAGTCGTAAATAAAGTGAAGTGAGGAGCAGACATTGACTGAAAGTTGTTTAGTGACCGGCCCCGACACCCACCAGACGGGGCCCCAGCTGGCCACCACCTTAACATTAATTGTCAGTTTGGGGGTGACAAAGAGGTTCGTGAGCACAATGGTGGCGAATCAGAAAGGAGAAACAAAGATGTGGTTCATGATGAGCTCGTAGTAAAAAAAACACAACCCCAAAACCCCCAAAACCCCCAAAACACTTATCGGCTGTTGGTGTTATGAAGGTTTTTTTTAATCAAATAGGAATAAAATCACATTATTGTATAAAGCAGATCGCAGAGCTGGTTAATTTCTATATTACTCCCAAAAACGCATGAAGACGTACAACAACTAGTGAGACTGTGGACATTTAGAAAATAAGTGATGTGGGAGTGAATAATTAAGACAAACTTTTGGATAATTGGATTTCCTGGGAACTGTTTGGGCTATATCATTTTAAAAATCCTTAAAGTAATTGTCACATAAGGACAAATATCTGGTAAAAATAATAATGATAATAATAATAATAACTGTTAGTTGTGAACAAGAGAACAATAATGAGAAATTGGGATAAAGAAGAACCACAAACAAAGGATTAGAGGCCAAAGATCATGGAACACGTCCCCTTAATGGGAAAATGCACACGCTTCGACTCCAAGAAGCACAACTGGGGGAACAAAAATGAGTAAATGGACTGAATGCAAGACGGAAAATATTTATATTTAGCGACTCTGAGGTCTTTCTGTGGTAAAAGGAAAACAGTCTACTTTAAACTCTGTGTCGTTTAAAAAAAAAAAAAAATTGAGCTTAAAGCATTTTCCTGACCCACGTTAACGCGTGTGGAGGTTATCTCAACCAAGCAGCAGGCGAGACGCCCGACACACCCTGCATGTGTCACCGGTCAGATGCAACATGCTGGAGTGAAAGTGTGCAGCTGGAAATGTTTGTGGAGCGTTCAACACACATGTTCCCTCACTTTGTCAAAAACAACGTTTCTCTGATGTCATATTGAAGCGGCGACTCACACGAACACTCACAAGGTCATAACATCACAGAAAATACACGA
The DNA here is from genome assembly GCF_963422515.1 of Blennius ocellaris. Taxonomy (NCBI): domain Eukaryota; kingdom Metazoa; phylum Chordata; class Actinopteri; order Blenniiformes; family Blenniidae; genus Blennius; species Blennius ocellaris. The sequence continues at coordinate 27,234,233 of NC_137660.1, read as the reverse complement.
ATTGATGCCAAAAGTTTCAAAAAATGTCATTAAAAACAATGCAGGACCTTTAAAATCGAATCAAACGTGGAGGAACTTAAAAGGTCAAGCATGGAGGATTGATGTAATGTCATGTTTGTTCAATAGGTGGCGGTGTTGAGGGTAGTTGTCGGAATTTCAAGTGAAAATCAGGAGTTTTTCGTGTCAGAAAAGTTTACCATTTACGTACTTTTTTGTGGTATTTCCTGGCCAGTACACAAACGACTACTTCCTAGCCACAAATTGGTATTTTGCAGCCACGAATGTCCATTTCATGACCGGAAATTGTGATTTCAGGACCCCGAAACAATATTTCATGGCTACAAATTTGTATATCTTCGTCACAAATTACTAATTTGTGACCTCAAAATAGTATTTCATTGCCAAACATTTTAATTTCAGGTGACAAAATAGTATTTCATGGCTACAAAATACTTTTTTTGTGGTCGTAAAATGATATTTCATGCCAAAAATGACTATTTCTGAAGATGATATGATATTTTGTGGCCAGTTATTCCATTGCTGAAAAATTTTATTTCATGGCCAAAATATAAGATTTTTAATACCACAAATTATTATTATTCTGTGGCCACAAAATAATATTTCATAACCAGGTCACAAGCTACTATTATGTGGCTTCAAATTACTATTTTGCAACCTAAAAGTAAATTTTCAATGACCACAAAATAGTATTTTATAGCCCCAAATTGGTATTTTGCAGCCACAAATGTCAATGTCAATGACCATAAATTGTGATTTCAGGACCTAGAAACAATATTTCATGGCTACAAATCTGTATTTTGTCATTACAAACGACTATTTTGTGACCTCAGAATAGTATTTCATTACCAAAAATTTGAATTTCAGGCTACCAAACTTTTTTTTGTGGCCGCAAAATAATATTTCATGCCTCAAATTTCTGAAGATGAAATAATATTTTGTAGCCAGTTATTCCATTGCCGAAAAATAGTATTTCATGGCCAAAATATAAGCTTTTTAATGCCACAAATTACTATTATGTGGCTTCAAATGACTATTTAGTGAACTAAAAGTACAATTTGATGACCGCAAAATAGTATTTCATTGCCCAAATTTTTTATTTCAGGCTACAAAATTGCATTTCATGGCTACAAAATACTTTTTTTTTTGTGGTCGCAAAATGATATTTCATGCCAAAAATTACTATTTCTGAATTTGAAATAAAATAGCATTTCATAACCAGGTCACAAATTACTATTATGTGGCTTCAAATGACTATTTTGTGACCTAAACGTACAATCTTTATGACCACAAAATAGTATTTCATAGCCTCAAATTGGTATTTCGTGGCCATTAAATACAATTTTTTTTTTTATCTGCATGAAACATTAATTCGTGCCCGCAATATAAAGTGTTGATTTTTTATTACTAGAATTAATTAAAAACAGCTGATTTGTCACTTTCTTCTTCTTCTTCCTCCTCTAACTTGTCGACTACATCTCCCACTGCGTCTGCGGCCGCACGCGCTCTCCGCGCGGCGGTCACGGAGTGGGTCGGGTCTGTGTTTACTTCCGGACTCCGCGCGAGACTCCGCTCGCTCAGTCAGAAAGCAGCGGCGGCAGGCAGCAGCTCCAGTGGAGATCCGATCCGGGGAGGGGGTGTTTGGCAGCGAGCACCGCAGTCATACCCAGGGCTTCATGACAGAGGACACCGCGCTCGGAGCAGCGGCGGCATCCCGACACCGCGAACCCGACTCGGCGCCACCGTTGCACGCCGGACCCCGGGCGCACCCGCGCCGCCTCTCCGCTTCTCCTTCGGCTCAAAGTCACCCGATGCTGCGCTCCCTGCTACCAGCTAACACGCCGATCTGACTGCCGCTCCGTGATCCGAGGCTAGTCGCCGGATCAAAACAAGGACAATCGCTCAAAGTTTCCCCCCCCCACCACCGCCACTACCACCACCCCGCGCGTGACCGGCCGTGGGATCCAGCCGCAGGGAGGTGACGCGGGCCCCCCCCTCTGGGTGGGGAAGAGCGACGGGACTCGGGAGCCGGGTGGTGGCTGGATAAGCGAGGGGGGTCGCCTCCAGCTCCTGGCGGATTTATCCCCTGCCAGCTAACGTTAGCTCCGCTAGCTCCAGACGGAACCATGGATTGGCTGATGGGGTGAGTACCAGACGGCTAACGACGTAGCACCCGGCGTGACAGCACCCGCCGCGCCGCGTTTCCGCCGCGGGCTGCGAGACTCTCGGCCCCCCAGTTGACACCGACCGGAGCCGGCTCCGGACAGGTGCACGGGGCGCTGGAGGCAGGTCCGGCTTCCTGCGCGAGGGCACAAATGTGGCGGCGGGCGGGCGATAGCATGTCGCTTAGCTTAGCTCGGCTAGCACGGTAGCTCTCCCGCGGCGGGTCGCGCGAGCCGCAACGATCAGCCGCCGCGGCCCCGGTGAACGCCGCCGCTCCCTCTCCGCGTCTCCGGCGTGGGACACCGGGACCGTGTGGCGGTAGACACCGAGCGGTTTGTCCCCCCCCGTCCGTGCCGGGGCCGGTTCGCGGGCTGTCAGCGGTGCTACACAACGGCGGCTCGGGAGTTTATTTCCAGTGCAAGGTGCGCTGGCCCGCTTCCACCCCAGACCGTGCGACCGTTGGCCCGCAGACGCACCGAGCTCGCGCACCGGGGGACACGGAGGGTAGAGCTCGTGCGGAATAAGCACACTTTATGGAGAGTAATGGCAATAAAACAACACAACGTGCATTTGTGAGGATTTACTCATGTAGTTTATTCCCACAGTGGGACACAGATGATACTGGATTACTTCTGTTTAATGATAAATTCCACACAAAGTGTCCAAATCGTGTTTTTTTTTTTTTTTTTACCCCCTGACTTTATCAACCCCAGAGGGAAATCTTTTAAAAGCATTGCTCCACACAGAATAAATAGAAAGTTAATTATAGACGTGAAGTTAAAAACGGTTACAGTAAATCGTATCATGTGCAGGGTTTTGGAATTGAACTCCGTTTCCATAGAGTTTCAAATAAACGCATCGTTTCTGCATTTTGTTTTCAGGGACGTTTCATGTTCCGGAAGCGATATTCGATGTCGTTTTCACACTGGGCCACTAGTGGAAGCTGTTGTTTGTTTTTTTGTTTTGTCATATGGTGTCATTGCAGACAACAATATGCTATAAACATCAACAATAGCCAGGCTCAGCCTGCTGCTCCCAGCATGCACCAGTAAAGAGCATGACGCTCTTATGTATTTGTATTTTTTATTAAAGAAAAATTGGAATTTCGATTCAAATTTAGTTTTTCCTCTCAATGCATTTAAAAATGACTGCAGACATCGGATATATTGTCAAGAGTGCAACTTTATTGATGCGATATAAACAATCCCAAGATTAAAAAAGTTAATGAGGCGCTGTCGTTTAACAAACTCAAGCTTTAACCCAGATTTAAACTAAAGTGCAACAGCGAGTACGGAATGACGGGACAGAACGGCAAAAATGACCCCAAAAAACAGGAGAGAATGAAAATATTTTTGAGCTACAAATTCGATTAAATCGATTTATTTATTTTATTTTTTCCTCCAGCCCTAATAGACGACCTTCAGCGTTGAAGCAAATTTAAACATGACTTTGGCCCTTCCCAATAAGGATCTTCTGCATTTCTCATCCAGTCCAGCTGATTGTTTATATTAACATCCTGTCGTTTAAAAAACAAACAAATAATCCTCAATTCCAATATCGATCAATGATAAATTCCACATGGAGGGTCCTTGTCGTGTGTGAGCTTTTCTGTCATTTCATTTTTATTTTACCAGGTCGGTCAATTCAGAACCACAATGGGAATAAACATGTACATGCATGCTATAATGCAGTGTCACACAATGTTGAAAGAAAACATTTACAGTGACGTCCATTAAGAAACCAATCAATAGAAGCTAAAAGTGCAGTGATGCTTCATTATTGGTGTTTGTGGATTAGATGTCGTAACTCCAGATCATATAGAGTATCGTCGCTGTGATCTAAAGATACAGACGACTTTCATTTTAACGAGAAGTGATTCTGCCGAATGTGTAAAGGAGGATTTGTTTCTGTAAATTAGATTAAAAAAAAAAAAAAGTCAGCAATGCATGATTTGACCTTTTGTGAGCGGGACGTAACTAATAAAAGGTCGTGGACACATCCAGCATGGCAGCGCGTACCGAGTCCCGGTGTCGTTATGAAACAACACCCCTCCAGCTATTTCGGCTCGATTATCGAGCTCAAATGGCAAAATCATAATCCGGACGGGAAAAAAAAACAAAACAAAAAACTAAGTCGGCTTTGTCTGAGTGGCGCCGAGACTTTAGACTTTTAACGACGATAAATAAAGTGGGTGCGCTTCCTGCCTGAACGTAGAGCAGGAGCTCGGTTACGGTTGTGTATTTTTAGCCGTGGGGGGGGAGGGGGGGGGGGTGTCCCGGTCATGAGTTTTTTGAGTGAGAGCGTGTGATCGCCGCTTTGGACACCTGCTCTTCCAAGCCCAAGTTGAAAGCCACGACGGCCGTGTTCAGGATTAACCCTGTGACATCATAGGACGTTTCCGTCGTTTTGCATTTGCAACGCAAACCCTTGGGACTCGTTTGCATGTGAGCAAAGGACTTATTCCACCTGGTTTATATTTGAAACTGAGGTGGAGTTGGGTTTTTTTGGGAGGGATCATCGGTTACCAGGTTGACTGATGACTGCACTGTAATAGTGGTAATTTGTTTTTTTTTTTTAAATGGAGAGGACGACTTGTGTTTTCCTGAGAGCTAAACAATACCGCCTGTTGTAATACACAAATGAACTCCGACTATACAGCGGTCGACGCTACGAAATGGGTTTTAAGAGGCTTCTTTTTTGTGTTTTCAGCGTAAATCTAAATCTTTCAGCCGCCAGAATCCATTAACCACATATAGACGGCAAGGAAAATCAAGCCGTGAAGCGTATTGCCTGCAAAACGCGCTGCTTTTTTCTACTCGAGTCGCTGCTTCTCGTCTCGGGCGGCGACGGCCAAACAGCCCCGGCCGAGGAAGTTGTGTGTCTCTATTGCCGTCTGACCGGTTCCGTCTCTCAATTATACCCGAAAAGCTTGCAAACCTCCTTGAAACGCAAGATGCGACGGCGCGGCGGTCCGAGGGAGCGGCGGCCACACGTCTTTTCTTTCACACACAACTCACACTCTCCGGGTGGAGAAACACATTCCGGCGACCCTGATGTCGTTCGGCATGTGTTTTTTTTTTTTTTTTTACTATTACTTCCAAACGTTATTTCTAATTTTGGCACAAGCTTGAAAAGATGCGTCAGATTCGTCTGACATGTTCGGTCTCGAAGAGCTTTGCTTTGTGTGTTGTTTGTCTTTTCCTGCTTTCACTACCCGATCGGTCTCGGGTTACGTCGCTTCTCCAATTCGTGAAAGTGATTTTCTAACCTTCCCTTCCTTTTCCCGTCTGTCAAACGATACGGTTTTTTGATAACCCAGCGGCTGGTTCCGTCAGACCTGATGTGGTCTGATCCGTGACCCGTCAGGCCGGGAGTGAGATGGACGACTGTGAACGCAGGAAGAATAAGAAGGCAAACCCGCTCGTTTAATTAATCAAACATTTTTTGGGGGGGGGTCAGTAGTAGGACGGATATCGTCAAATTAATTGTCGGAGTTCACACCCTCGCCTCGCCTCGCCCCCCCTCAGAGGGAAGTGAGTCATGCTCGGCTGTGAAAAGTCCAGTCAGGTGCTCGAAACACGCGACTGGAGTCGGGTGTATCTGCGAAACCTCTGCAATACCCCCCCCCCACCCCCCCCCCCCCCCCCCCCCTTCCTCACCCCTCACCCCCCCCGGCGCTGACGGCATGTGCTGCAGGAGCTGCGCTGCTTGTTTGCTTGCAAGGTGTGTGTGCATGTGTGTGTGTGAGAGAGATGAAGGAGTCCATGAATGAGTTAACCAAGCGTGTAATCACTCTGAATATGGACCTGGGTTGAAGGACGCCACGGCCAAGACTGATAGAAGTGCGTGTGTGTGTGTGTGTGTGTGTGGGGGGGGGGGGGGGGGGGGGGGGGGGGTCGTGGTGAGGAAACGTCTTTAAGGGATGCACAAGGCCGGGAAGTGACGTACCTCCTCTTTTATTATATTTTTAATATCGGTGGACAGGAAGGATGTAGGTAGAGGATATGAATGTGTTTGATGGAATGGTTGATTAGAGGGAGAATTAGACGATGGGGGGGGGGGACGGGGGGGGAGGAGGATATAGGAAGGATGAAGCTCCACGGGGGAACAGACGACGAGCCCCCGACGGCTTCCTTAAAGTGAACGGATGGACTGAAGGATAGATCGCGAGACTGCAGTTGTTTGACAGGAGCAGCTTTTCTATCCAGCAGCTACAAATAACAGCCCTGCAGAGACGCCCCCCCCCCCTCCCCCTTCACCCCCCCCCCACATGTGTTATTCTGGACCTCATCTGTCCCGAGTCAGGAAGGACGTCAAATCACCAGGGAGATGCGCGTCGTCGCCTAAATGTCTTTTTTGTTGTTGTTGTTGTTTTCCCCCCGCTGGGTGAAGTGGGCAGGATTTGACAGATGTTTAATCCCTTTTTCTTTTTTTTTTTGCTTTTGAGTGATAGCATGGTAATGCCGGGGCGAAGAGTGAGAGAATGGAAACTACGGCGGGTCTAAGTGGAGCTCCACTCCCCCCCCCCTCCCCTCCCCCCGACCCGAACAGGAGTAGGATTTAATGTACACTTAGGCCTCACCTGTACCCTAATGGCATTCAGGCCTGTCGTTATTCAGCACTAATGCAGGTAATGACGGTGGGAAAGATTCCAGTAAGAAAGTGCGCCGATGTTTTTTTTGTTCGATCCCCGAGTGGAGGACAAAACAATTTTTAGACCCGACGTTTGTTTTAGTTCAGGGGTGTCAAACATGCGGCCCGGGGGCCAGAAGCGGCCCTCCAGATGATCTAATCCGGCCCGCCGTGGGATTATTATTATTTTTTTTTTAAAGTATAAATATGAAAACTGACAGAGGCTGATCTAAAAACACGAGATCGGCAAAAATGACATTCAAAACCACCCTTGGTCAGAATTAATTAATGCATCTGTGGAGGTCACATGACGCAACACCTTTCACAATAAAGGTGTCCAATTTATGTGAAGTGATACTTTAGACACGTAAAGTAAAAAAAAATGTCCAGATGATGACAAATTGTCTTTAATCCTGAATAAAAATACGACATCCAGATACAGGTGACTGAGGGTTTGTTTTTTTTGATGACTTTAATATGTACATTTCCAAATAGACTGGCAAATTCTTGCAAGTTACAAAAGGATCAAAAGAAGGAAAGACTTTGACATTTGTCCATATCTGCAGTTTAATATGTTCTGTTTGACTTTTTGGGCCCTCCAGAGGTCAGGTTAGGTTGATGTGGCCCCTCAACTGAAATGAGTTTGACGCCCCTGCTTCAGTTGGAATCGGCGACGTGTCTTTTAATTGCAGATCCATCAGGTTTTGACATGTGACTTTAGTGAATATTTGTCGTCCACGCTCACGATTGTACTTCTATGAAGAGCCAGTGTGTCACATTTAGCCGATTCTGTTCATCACATTTACCACTGGTGCAAAACCTCCTGCTGTTCCTGCATGTTGACCCGTTCTAAAATGGCTTTTCTCTTTGTCAAGTGGGATTTAACTTCATCTTTAAAAGGATTCGTATTTTTTTTCCTACGTTTTCACCTCCAATGTATTGGAAAATTACGTGTCTGTGTCTTTCATGCATTTATTGTCCTGAAACGGTCATTTATCTGCTCGCTCTTTGTCGTATCGTAGCGTAATCCGGGGTTTAAAGGCGAAAAGGGGGGATCGTTGGCGTTTGTTGGGCGAGCTGCTTACAGTTTGAACCTCCTCTGCAGTGGGAGGCGTCTTATCTATTTGTACCGTTGTGTCTCATCGTCCAAAATAAGCTCGTCTTTCTGTCGCGCTGCCGCGGCTTTCCGGCACGTCGCTCGCGGTTTCCTGTTCTCGTCTGCCGCCTCGCCACCCGGCGACTTCCGTTCTCACGTAGAAGTGAAGATGACACAGCTGGCAGATGAATGTCTGACGCGGTGGGTTTTTTCTGCCATCAAGCCATCTGACTCTGCGTGGCTTAGGTTTTTTTTTTTTTGGGGGGGGGGGGGGGTGGTTTAACAAACACACGCCATATTTGATGTTTTGCTGGCTCAGCTCGTTGGCTAACAATGACTTCAACCCCCACACGTACATGAGAACTGAAAAGTAACGGCTGCAGAATGTCTGTCTACAGTGAAACGACGTGAAAATTGTGTATTTTACTTATTGGTGTTTTTTTCGCTGTAATTTCGCTGATCTGGTTCCATTTAGATCCACGTCCGTCGAGCTAAATGGAGCCCATCATGAATTATGTAGCGGCGTCCTGCACTTTAACTTAAAATAAAAACAAAACCAGGCCTATTCCCAGCCACTAGGTTCCAGTGGAATGTGCAATAGTGGAGTAAATGTGTGAAAGTGGAGATTAAACTTTCAAAAAAAAATGGACAACAATGGATTCACTCAGTCGGAGAAGCGTCTCTTTTCGAAACTCGACATGCAGGCATGTTCGCCGTGGCGTTTTTCTGCAGATCAGCCGTGTCCTCACTCGACCCTCCAGGACTTAATTTCCACGCCCACTCTGCCCACCCGGCCTCCGCCGATAATAATAGGCTGCGACAGATGTGCAGACGTCACCTGCTCCGGGAAGCCGTCGCTGTTTTTGGTCTAGACCGGCCTGCAAGTCCGACTTTTGCTGACTGGCGTTCCCCCCCCCCCCCCCCCCCCCCCCATCTGCAGCAGTTCCCCGCGACGCCGGCGTGTTATTAGGCATGACGTCGAAAGGCGGCGTCTCTCCAGAAGTGTGTGTGTGTGTGTGTGAGCGCTCCTTGATAAACAGCTTTTTTTCGCCGCCTCAGTGCTCGTTCCGGTTTGAAGGGAGCTTCTGTTGGCCTTCTGTGAATCGGAGAATATAAAGACCCACTCTGTTAACACTCGATTTATTGTCCTCGCCGCGAATGG
>NC_137660.1:27200162-27220162 GCF_963422515.1 Blennius ocellaris | reverse complement strand
AAGGGGTGGTACACTGATATGACCCCCCACCCCCCCGTACAGAACATGATGAAGCTGTCCCACTTTGAGCGCCACTCTTGACCTTCACTCTATTGAGAGCTTCCTTCTTTGGCAACAGCGGCCAGGAAGTAGACGGTGATGTCATCGGTGCCGTCGCATCCCGATGGCCTCCATTGTCCCGACTCATCCTTTGCTTCGCCAATGAATTCCGTCCCAGGCCGCCGTCCACACGCCAATGTTTCACGCGTTAATGCGTCGTTTGTGTGAAATCATGTGTGAGACCACAAACCCACTGGTACACAGACGAACACGTCGTATCTGAAAGGGTGACGGTATAAAAGAATATCTATCAGCCGTATAATACAGGCTTGAGCTTCACGGGTTTCCTTTTCGCGTCGGAACAAAACGCAGAAGTTTCAAAGCAATGAGCTGTTCGGCTCTGTGAAGGTCGGTGCAAGTCGTGTACGAACCGGACCGACGTGACGGCGTTCCGCCTTTAACCTCTTCACGAGCGACGCCGACGTTCCCGGCGACTGTCGCAGACGATCGTCAAAAGAAGCCGTCCGTCAGATCTCTAGAAATGCGACGACGAAACACCTTGCAAAGCGTCACGATGAAGAAACGTCCAGATGCATGACGCCGCGAGACGGACGCAGGAATGTAGTTCTGCAGCTCGAGAAGGAAAACGGCCATTGTGGCTGTTTTCTCTTCATTTTCTCAAGAGTTTCCTCCAGATCAGATCAGATCAGATCAGATCTGCACCGAACCTGTCAACTCTCGTGTTCTTCGCCTGATCTTGCAAACGCACGCCGAGGCCTCAAACCGGTTTTGCAGGCGTTTCTCACGGCGGTGGCGTGTTCGCAGGGCGCGGCGTTGTGTAATAAGTAATTGGACCACTTTGGTAACGACGAGGCGAAGCGACGACGCCCCCCCCCGTTACCTTCCAACACGCGAAATTCTCCGCGTGCACGTACGTGCACGTTGAGGAGGCGATGAATGAAACGGCGCAGAGGCAGTCGGCGAGATTAGAGGGAGGCGGTGACGGAGCGGGCTTAATGGCTGACGGGGGGGGGGGGGGGGGGGGGGGGCGGCACCAGCGGCCATATGTTTCATATGTGTTTGTGACGGCCCCCGCCGTATGGCTCCCATCAGATCGTATGGTCGGTACGTCTCCCGATCGGACAGCCTGTGGACTGGAGATAGAGGGGAGGGGAGGAAGCGTTGCTCGGATGTGTTCAGAAACAAAAACCTCCAGTTCCACCCAGTTGAGTGTGTGTGTGTGTCCCCCCCCCCCCCCCCCTTTTTTTTTTTTAAATGCTGCTCAGGATCCGTTTCAGGCTTGAATTTAAACGTGTGTGCAGCTCAGACCAGCTTGTTATTTGCAGAACACGTGAAGCCGTGACGGTGTTCCCAGCCCGAGGTGCTCCATTTCTTAACCCCCCCCCCAACCCCCCCCCCCCCCCCCTCAAAAAAAAGAGAGAGAGAGAGAGAGAGATGTTGAGGAGGAGGGAAGTGTTTTGTAGGGGAACAAATATAAAAGCGAGAGACGGGGAAAGGGAGCTGCTCGGTGTGTGTGTGTGGGGTCGTATGATTTCCGTCGGGGGGGGGGGGGGGTTTAGTGGGGGGGTTTGGACACAACGCAAGTATCTGTCCCCCTGGAAGGCCTCTGATATCCTCTGGAGGAAGCATGTCCGCAGATAACGCTCCGCCACTGGTGGGGAGGATCCACGCTGTGCACCTTCTCTCTCTCTCTCTCTCTCTCTCTCACACACACACACACACACACACACACACACACACACACACACACACACACACACACACACACACACACACACACACACACACTCACACACACACACACACACACACACACACACACACACACACACACACACACACACACACACACACACACACACACACACACACCGACTGTACATCGTCACGACACAGTTGCGGTTTATTCTCCGCGGCGTCGTCGCGTTGGTCTTTTCTCCTCTTGCTGTGTTTCCCAGTAAAACGTGACCTTTTCCCAGAAGCCCCGTTAATCACCGGTGGTCTCTGAGCCGGGCGGCTTGAGATAAATGCCCCCGCTGAGCCAACAGGGTGTTAGCACAAGGAGCTAAGGTACAAGCTGCCTCCCGTGTGTGTGTGTGTGTGTGTGTGTGTGTGTGTGCTTTGCAACGGTTTTTAATCCCACAACCTGAAGCGAAACGGGGAAGAAGCCCAACTCAAATCGATATCAGGATATATCGACTTATCGCCACTTTAAAGGACTGTAAAAATACACCGTCTGAAAATAAATGAGGAAAAGACAAATTAAGTACTTTCAGTTAAGATTTATTTAATGAGCTTTGCAACTGACACTCGAGTTTTGACGCCTCGTCTGCATGTAAACTGGACGGGAAACGATTCTGTGAGTCCTACGAGATTTATCTGCACCTCTTGTGGGCGGGGCCTTACGTTTGTACGGTGAAACTACCACTTAAACTCAAATTCTGAAAGCGACAGAGGCTGAGATCTTTACATTTACCGGTGTTTATTTAAGGAAAGCAAATCGGGTCAAGCTCATGTACATTTTTTTTTACAATTTAACCTGACGAAACGCAAATATTCAGTTCTATTACCGTCCTCATTTTGGTCTTTATCTCCAGTTTTTTAACTCGTTTTTGTGCTCTGCCGTCTTAAGTCCCGCCTCCCTGTGTGACTTTCTACATGCCGGGTTCCGCAGCCGCCCGGGTCGTACATCAGGCTCCCAACAGATTAGAGGCGAGGGGAGTGTTCCGCTGATTTATGGCCGGCCGTTAGCTGGTTAAACGAGGCTAAGTGAGGCAGCCGGCTCGGGGAGGTGAGATGGAAGAGATTAGCCTACATACGGAGCGACGGAGGGAGAAGCCGCCGACTCCCGACCTCTCGTATCTTTATGCATCTTCTCCCTTATATATAGAGACGATATATATATCGTCTCCCTGCACTTCGTGCTAACCTGCACTGTGACGGCAATGACTTGTGTGTTAGTGAATTCATTTATTATTGGGAGGTTCTCATTTTGACTTCTTGTTTGATAAGAAAACAGACTTTTGGAATAAAGAACCAAATCTGTAACTCTCCTTTGACACTAGATATCGTGTTTGTGGCCGTTCCCCGGCAGTCTTGTGATATATAAGCATCTTTATGGCTCTACGATGGAGACGGTTCAGATATTATCTGTTCGGTTTGTCTGCGCTTCCGTCACATTGCTGTAAAAAAGTGTCTCGACAGATTCGGGTGGTTTTTAAACTTCCTCCCGCTCATAAAGAGGGACTGGTTAGATTGTCAAGGTCACTGTGACCTCACAAGTTTAATAATAGCACGAATTCGACAAAACCTAAATATGATGCATTTTTATTTACATATTCAAAAATAATTTTCTTTCTTCTTTAATGAGGTTCATTACAAAAAGCGACCAACGGCACCCGCTAGTGGCCCGACACACCAACTCCATCGCTCCCAGCGTTTGTGTTGGTTCTCGGTAAACCGACGTTTTTCAAAATGTTGCTGTGTAAATGCGGGAACCTGTAATGTCTCACCGACACGTGGTTTTGCAGAAATTCAGTCTCCACGTGATATTTGTTTGTAAAAAAACAAAACAAACAAAATGACCCAAATCATTGCAACTTGCAATTTTGTAAAAAAATATTGCCAAAGTGTGAATCTTAAACCGAGCCAGATGGAAGTTCTCATCAAGCTCCCGTTCAGTTTTTACCCTCCAGGACATCAAAGTGTTTGAGGACATCAAAGTGTTTGATCATGATCAAGAGCGACAAATCGGATTTTTTTTTTTTTTAAATAAAAAAAAAAAAAAAGGTTCTATCTAAGGCTATAAGTGTCAAAACTCTGGATAGACGCTCTGTATTCCTCTGCTCAACCTTTGGGGTGATGTGTCAGTTTGCTTCGTGATGTGTGTTGTGTGTGTGTGTGTGTGTGTGTGTGTGTGTGTGTGTGTGTGTGTGTGTGTGTGTGTGTGTGTGTGTGTGTGTGTGTGTGTGTGTTGTGTGTGTGTGTGTGTGTGTGTGTGTGTGTGTGTGTGTGTGTGTGTGTGTGTGTGTGTGTGTGTGAGAGAGAGGGAGAGAGACATATTCCCACATCCGTTTCCTCTGCTGGAGGAACAGTAGGTCAGGGGTTCGGTTCGCTCCGGTGGCTTCATGCGTTGCTCAAGGGCCGGCGAGCAGAAGGCGGAGCTGCAAGCCCCCGCAGACGAGATGCTTCTCATGACCCGGGTCACCTTGACGAGGCGGCGGCCATTTTTAGAAGTGGACAAACTGCATCCTGCTGTGTGTATGTTTTATTTGTTGTTGTTTTTGGGTTTTTTTTGCAGTCAGCATTTTTAAACCTTTAAATGTTATTTTTTTGCGAGCTGGGTTCAGTTTCCCGCTCTCTGTGCCGTGCCTGCGTGCTGCTTGTTTGAACAGGCGGCGTCGCCCTCGCCCACACGTGTTTACGCACGCCGTCACGTTTGTTTGATTTTTTTCGTGCTCCGTCCGTCACCAGCTCCCCTTTTTTTTTTTTTCCTCCCCATTGTTCGGTGTCCGGGAGGAGGAGGAGGAGGAGGAGGAGGAGGAGGAGGAGGAGGAGGAGGAGGAGGACCTCGCCGGCGAACTTGACTAGAAATATGGAGACGCGACGAGCACAGGAAGTGGCGGCGGGCTTGCCGGCTCGGCCGCATTGAACCACATTCGTTTCCACCTTTCGGTTTCGTGTGACTCAAATGGCACCAAAGAGAAACGAAAAACATCCATGTGCTAAAACAATGAGGGAAATGAACAGATTTTTTTTTTTTTTTTTAAATTTTGCTCAATTTCACTGAGAAACTTAAGCAACATTAATCCTTCTCAGTGTTGCTGAGAGCGACTGACCTCGCTGTATTACTTATTCCATGGTCATTTCATTGACGCTGCCTCACTGGGGTCGTCTCTCTGGATCCGGCAGCTAAAACCTGGACTTACATCTACACACACACACACGCACGCGCGCGCGCCTTCCCGGTCGCCGTTACATAACCCTTCAGTTTTAGCGCCTCCGAGTGCGATTGAGAGCAACGAGCCGTTTCCAAAGCGTCGGGGTTTAAGCTACCTGAGGCGAGGGCCCGTTCCGGCATTAGCCCCGGAGCTCAGCTCCAGAGGCTCCATCTGCTCGGCGAAGGCTTTTTCACTTGCAGCTTCTCGCATCCGCAAATCTGTAAGATTTGAATACATTAATGTTGGATCTTCCACACGGAGCCTCGCGCTCAAACAAAACAACGAGATTGAGCCTGCTGGTTGTGGAACTGCTTAGTCACGTTCTTTGAAATGTAGTTTTTTTTTCAACCCAAATACGGCCTCATCGGTTGCTGCACGTTTTGAGTGAAAAGTCAGGCTGCGGTTTATGCAAATCACGTCGCTTTCACAGCCTTTCTTTAAAAACGAGGCGCTCTCGCTTGAAACGCGTTCGTGCAATCGGAGCCTTGCTGTTTGCGCCACACGTTTGCAGGAATACGAGCTACAGAGGAGTGTGACGCAGCACGAAGTATAACAACATCTGGACAATGGCAAAATAAAAAATGACCACGGTGTACCTATGCGTGTAAACCCTCTAAACCGTTTGCCGTTTGACCAGTTCACAAGGCTTTTATTTATTTATTTATTTATTTATTTTCTCCTCAAGTCCATCTCATCACCACGAGAAGTTTTCATTCCAATTCAGCCGTCAAGAGCAACACAACGTCTGCTCTATACAATTCACACAAATTGGCTGCATTTGTGTGTTTCTTCCACAAGAGGGCAGCACGTCCACAGGTTACATGACCGTCCAGTGGAGAGGCACGTGCTGCAGGATCAGGAACCATCGCTCATCCGCAGTTGTGCAACTTTGTTCGGGTCAATCATATTGATTTTTACATTTTTTTTTTGAAGCAGGTCAAACGAGTTGGCCGGGTCTGGTAGGGGGGGGGGGTGGAGATAATAAGAGGAAGAACAAGGAGGGAGAGATCCAGTGGGCATGAAATCAGATCCGGTTGCATAATCCTGGCTCGGAGGCCTTTCCCAGCATGCACTGGGCTTCTTTTCCAGTCCGGTGTCACATGACTACCACATTAAACCAGCAGTACCAGTCCGATCAATAGTTGGAGGCTCCGCTTTTTAGTCCCGGCCTCCGTGACGTAACGTCACCCACCGAGTCGTAACGGTTTCCTTCATTGAAGAATCTCCTTTTTGAGCGTTTTATCTTTTTTTTTCTCGTAGAGGAAATAGAAAAAAATGCCAGAAGCTTTTCTGATACGACGGAAGAACCGAGGCCTTGTTTTTTTCCTCCTTTCAAAGTCAAAGATGTTGTTGTTGTTGTTCTGTTTTCGTCAGCAGGGGGCGTCGTAGACCCACCGTCCTCGTGTCCGTATCAAGAGTTGAAGTGGGTATTTCACACTTCACACCTTCACCATTCAGGTTGGGGTTTTTTTAAAAACACACTCCTGCTCACGATGGCTCCTTCTAATAATCGCTAGGATTCAGATTTGATTTTATTCAAGCACAGACCGAGAACTTGATTTGGAGGACGTTGTTTCTTGTGAAGTGAAGTGATGCAGAACCTAAAACGCACCTTTCATTCAGTCGACTTGCAGTTTAGAAAGTAAGACGGGGTTTTTTTTTCCAAAAGAGGTCTTCGACCCGGCGGGGACCAAAAAAACCCCAAAAGACAAGACGAGGAGGAAGCGTCTGCCTCTTGCTTTGACCTTTGCCCTGAAAATACTGGAAGCAAGGTGTCTAATTACCGCCACCAAGTGTCCAAATGATGCAACGGCAAAAAAAATATTTCAATTAAATTAAATAACCTGCCATGAATGGCTCCTATACAGCTTCTTCACACCGTTTCCTCTCTCGCTGTAATGAATGTATTCTTTCTAGGCAATATGATTTATAATATAAGAATAACAGTTTTTTGGTTTTTTTTTTTGTTCTTGTCTTTTCCAAGTGGCCTCCTGAGCTCGACATTCTCCAAATGCTTGAAGTGATAAACGTGAAGGGCAGGGTTGCATTTCATTTCCCCCTCCAGTCAGGTGGAATTTCAACGGGGGAACCAGACTCTGTCTGGACGCCGAAAGATAATAATAATGCTGGCGTTCCAGAAAAAAAGAAACCCCGAGACATAAGTCAACATCTCTGTCATTTCACACTTTTCCTTATCGAAACGCTTTGGGGGTTCTACATTTGCAGCTCTGCAGGAGCGGACTGTGAAAGTGGCATAGTGCCGGCGTGTCCTCTCGCCATTTGTACGTCCCCAGATGGACACAGACTGTCCGGCTGCCCGCTGGCGTCGCCCTGCCGGGCCGTATATATAAATATATAAATATATATATATACAGGCCCTTTCATACCGCAGGTCTTTGGCTCACATGTACCTCTCGCTGGGCTCCGTCGTGTTTGTTTGCGTGGAGAAACGTATTTAGACGTGAACCCCGTGGGTGTGAGCGGCGGCGGGGAGAAACAGTGTGCGCTTGGTTCCTGGCAGCGCCGCCTTCTGTACGTTCACTTGCAGAATGTCCACAACATGCCAGTGGTTTCATGAAGCTCATCTTTCTTCTTCTGTTTTTTTTATTTTGGGCCATTGCAGCAGGGTGTGTCGGGGGGGAGAGAAAATAAAAGCGTGTGTGTGTGTGTGTAGAGCTTGACATTTCCAGTCGCGTTGGCCTTTCCTCTTATACAGTCGATGCAGTGAGTCTTTAAATGTGTGTGTGTGTGTGTGTGTGTGTGTTTCCATTTTGGTGTGTGTGTGTGTGTGTCGTGGTCCAGCTCTGTGTTATGTATTCCTGGAAAGCTGAGAGGAGAGGGGGGGGTGGATGGGGGCACCACCGCCAGTGACGAGTGTGTTCTGGAAGCTTCCGTGAAGCTTTGTTGGCGTCTTATTCGTAGAAACGCCTTCGGTGGCGAGTGTCCAGCTTCGTCTGTGGACGAAACAGAAAAGACCTTTTCCTCTAATGAGCATGGTTGATGGTCATCAGTATGCAAGGGGGAGGAGGTGGGGGGGGGGGGGGGGCATTAAAGTCGTGTACAATCTGTGAATAAAGAATGTGGGAAGAAGTTGGCCGGATGGAGGGAGGAGGAGGAGGAGGAGGAGGTGGAGAAGAAGAGGTCTGAGGGAGGGTTTGGGAAAATGGAAAAGAGGCCCGAGGCGAGAAATTAGCTTAATGGAGGGGCAGCGGAGAGGGGCAATAAAATCAGGGGGCAGTTAAGATACAGGCAGTGACTGAGCGGAGGAAGGGGGTATAGATGAAGTGTGAAGAAGGGGAGGGGGGGGGGGGGTTAGGCTGCATCAATAAAAGTCAACGGTGCCCCTATAGTCGGCTGTACTTTTTCTTTTTTTTTAACTCCAAGCCTCAGTCTTGTATGCATCTCCTGTCTTCTCTAATAGCTTTTTTTTTTCTTCCTCCTCCTCCTCCTCCTCATAACTCCTCCGTTTTGTAACTCTGCAGAGAAGCAGCAGCAGGATTGATCAGCACTTTTAGTGCCAGGCTGCTCTTACTGTAATAAATGAGCTGAGAGCCATGAAACCATTTTTCTTTTTTAAAGGGGCGGAGTCAGTCACACTCCCGTGATGTCATGAACCAAAAAAAAAAAACAACTCCTCCTAAATGCTTTGAACCTTAACTCATCTCTATTCCCTGTTTATTGCTTTAATCCCTCAATATCTTAGCGCTGCAAAAATTAATGGGGCGTTTAATTTTTGGCGCGTCTCTCAGAATTCGTGATTTTTTTTTCTCTCTCTTCAGTTTAGTTGATCCTCAGTTTAGTTGGTCCCAGACCAAAGCAGTAGAAAAACACTGGAGAAAGAAAGATTTAAACAGATGTAACACATATTTCACAGTAAATACAGAGATCAAGGCTCAATGTTCTGTTGGGATCATTGTCGTGGTATTTTAAAGTAAGAGCCTGTAAAAAATGTTAAAATACCAACACGGTTTCCTTTCCGCCAACCTGAACGTTCGTTAATCGCCACATCCAAACTTGACAAAACAAGAGCTTTGGCCCGGCCTCGCGCTGTTGTGAGTGAACACACGGACGCCTCGGGCGACGGTGGAGGTGACCCAGCATGAGGCGGCGGCCACCTTGCGACCTTTCGAGGGCAGGTGGCCGGACGCATGCGACAAAAGGTCACATGTTGAAAGCGTCGCCTCCGTCTGGGCAAAGTCACTTTTACCTGATCGGACCCATCGGGTCTGCACATTTTAGAATTGGTGAGATTCAGTCCGTCGTCGTCTGTTCGTTTCCCAGGTGTTGATGTGTGTAAACAATAAAAAAAAAAAAACATTTTCTGAAATGAAAACGCAGAAACGATGTCAATAATTTCCTCGGTGGAAATTTTTTTTATAGACATTTGTTTTCGGGAATGCTGATTCTGAGCATTTGCATTTTTTTCGCTTTGGTTCCTGAAGTCTAACCAACTTGAACTATTCAAGTATCAAAATGTGAATTTTTTTTTTTTTTTTTTTGATTTTCTTGCCATGTTGTAAATTTTATATTTAGACTTTTCAAAATATTTAAAATATTTAAAAAAATGTTTTGCCCCAATATAAACGCATGGAGAAGAGTTTTTGAATTCTTCAGCCTATACCTCTTTAAAACTCCAACCAATTTAAACAATTCAACTTTTTTTTAAAACCTTCATCTTTTTAAAGCTTTTCCACATCTTCACTTACTTTTGACATTGACGTGGACGGGGAAACCCTTTCAACTCCTTACGCCCTACTTTCAAGGCAGAGTATGGAAGTAAAACTGTGCCATCAGATTCTGAATTCGAATTTCTAACTCTGAATTTTTTTACCATCGAAATCAGACTTTGAATTTGAAAAGCTGTCTAAAACATCAAAAAATATTCAGTGTGTAAAAATTCAATGTGTCTAAAAATTCATCTGCAAAAAAAAATTCGGCTGCAAAAAAAATTCGGCTGCAAATAAAAATTCGGCTGTAAAAAAAATTCGGCTGCAAAAAAAATTCGGCTGCAAAAAAAATTCGGCTGCAAAACAGCCAGAATATCTGTGCCATCAGGACGATGCAATCGATACCTGTCTCATTCACCCAACATCCAATCAAGGGAAGCTTTGTTGGTCACGTGACACGTGCAACACTGGGCAGGAGGCCAGGATTTTCAATCAGCCATGGAGGCCAGCGGGAGTGACGCTTCGGTGAGTATTTGCCATTTATGTCTGTAAATCACACATTGCAAATCACCAGAAGTTATGAAGCAACATATGTGGTGAACTTTTAATGATGTGTGAAAATGTTTTCAAAGAAATTACATTTACTGTATGCAATGTTTTACATGCAGAAAATAGTTAAATCGTCTCCTGTTTTATTTTTTTTTTAATGTCCATTGAATACTCTAATCTGCGCAGTGCTTGTTCTGGCAAAAACATTTTTTAACAAACATAACCAGGTCATTGACGGTGGTGCTAGAAACACTATTGCAGGGGGAGGGAACCCGCGCTCCGGAGGCATGTGGCTCTTCGGTAACGTCTTCAGTAATGTTTTGGATAATATTGTTTTCAAAGCATGGAGTTATTAGTATGCAGAATGAAACATTTTTGTATACTTCTTGTTTCATGTTACTTTATTACATATTTCAATTAAAATTGTCTCCATCTGTAGGGCCTGGATATTCCTGACATTGACTGGGAAAACAGTGGACTTCCTTATGATGACCACTCCAGCATGGTTGTTCCACACACAGGATGCCCACTGACTGATGGACAAATGGCAGCTTTAAGAGCTGCAGTTCACCCAAGAGCTGCTCCAGTGCTTTGGCAGTGACATTTACATTGCTGCTGTTCAATTTTGTGAGCAATTCCTTCATGTCTGAAGGAATCAATCAGAGAATCAGCTCTGAGTTTTGTATGTTGTAGCTTGAGTGTTGTAACAATGTAACAAAGACTTTCAATTGTGTAATATGGAAATAAAATCAGTGTCCACTTTATAAGTTGAATACTTGGAACATTGCATATGTCAAACTAGAGTAAGAAGGGCAAGGAATCTCACAGTGCATGGTTCAGAGAATCGGTGGGTTGCTGTTCAACAAATGCAACAATTCAGTCAAGTCTTGGAAGTGGGATCTATGCAGTCAAATTTATTTGAACAATTAACAAACATCAACACTACTTACTTTGGACAAACAAGAAATTCAACCATTCTCATTTCTTAAATGTGGATTGTATAAATGAAAAACTTATCCAGACATCCAGAGCTCTCAAACATGTAATTTAGGCTTGGAAACATGAACTTTTCACTTTACCTAAATACAGGCCCCATACAGTAACTCACACAAGACCAAATCCCGTATGGCAAGTGGCAATGCATGCAATTTTTAAAAGAGTTGTAGTCCGTATAATGTCCTGGGAAGCACAAGGTCTCAGAGCAGGTGGAGGCCGTGGGGTGTTTGCCACTGATGATGTGGATGGTGAGACTTTGTGGCAGAACCTCCCATCCAGTCCAGAACTTCACCAGGTCATTTAATTAACTTGCAGCTGCTATAGAGTAGAGTAAAATAGATTATGATCACGTGTACTCTGCGCACACTCAGACATTGGTAGCATGAGGAGGCCTTAACCCTACCATTGGCTATGAACTGTCCTACATAGCTCCACATGTGGCATTTTGCTTGAATTGAGCAATCGTCCTCATCATCACTGTCGTCTTGAGGCCATGTGATCCGCTGAAGAAGAACCTGCATTGAAAAAATAGCATGATAATAACTGATCATTTATCTAGAAACTAGAACTTCAAAGATAGTTTTAAACAACTGAATATTACTGGACTTTAATTGAAGTGACATAGTTTGATTAGCAGAAAAGATGACACTGTGGTGTATACATACATTATCAAGACCTAACAACTAAATAAAACATTTCCATCAGCAAACATAAATTCAGATATGCTCATTCAATATGCCTTTAAGATATCATTTTTTGTTCAGGTTTTGTATTTCCTAAAATGATTTATTTAATATCTTAAAAACAAAGGCAGTACAACCCACCACCAATGCAGATTGACACCATTTTTGTTCATAATCATTTTATTATATCTTACAAAGTAAAACTGCACAAACGATACTTTTAGTCAGCACAAACCAGGACCAACGCAGCACAAACCACTTGACTATTTTCACTGATTTTCGCTGGGTGGGGTGGGGTGGGGTGGGGGGGGGCAGCTCACGTTATGTTTGTTAAAAAATGTTTTTGCCAGAACAAGCACTGTGCAGATTAGAGTATTCAATGGACATTAAAAAAAAAATAAAACAGGAGACGATTTAACTATTTTCTGCATGTAAAACATTGCATACAGTAAATGTAATTTCTTTGAAAACATTTTCACACATCATTAAAAGTTCACCACATATGTTGCTTCATAACTTCTGGTGATTTGCAATGTGTGATTTACATAAATAACAAATACTCACCGAAGCGCCGTCACTCCCGCTGGCCTCCATGGCTGATTGAAAACCCTGGGCTCCTGCCCAGTGTTGCACGTGTCACGTGACCAACAAAGCTTCCCTTGATTGGATGTTGGGTGAATGAGACAGGTATCGATTGCATCGTCCTGATGGCACAGATATTCTGGCTGTTTTGCAGCCGAATTTTTTTTGCAGCCGAATTTTTTTTGCAGCCGAATTTTTTTTACAGCCGAATTTTTTTTTGCAGCCGAATTTTTTTGCAGCCGAATTTTTTTTTGCAGATGAATTTTTAGACACATTGAATTTTTACACACTGAATATTTTTAGATGTTTTAGACAGCTTTTCAAATTCAAAGTCTGATTTCGATGGTAAAAAAATTCAGAGTTAGAAATTCGAATTCAGAATCTGATGGCACAGTTTTACTTCCATAGCAGAGACTTGATTTAAACTTTTAAAACATTTGTCATGTCGGTCCTTTATTTCAGGTGACATTCCCAGACTTTTTTTTTTTTTTTTTGGGAGGGGGTTCGTATTTATTATGACGGAGACGCGACTTTTCGAAAATGCTCCGTCTCCTTCTCTGTGAAGCAAACTCCCGGGAGACGCTGCTACAGCGCATGCGCAAACAGTCTGACAACAATATTTGCTGAGTTTTAAATCAACTAGTGTCCATAAGCGGTACTACAAGTGTTCAGTCCAATATATTTCTTTATTTTAATCTGCAGTACAAAACTGTCCCCCCCCCCCCCCCTCCTTTCTCTTTCAAGTTTTTATTTCTTTTAAGAGTATTTTGCGTGCGTATTGTGTGTGCGCGCGCACTTGAGGGCCACTTTGGATTTAAATGGCATTAATGGCTCCTCAGCTCTATTCTTAGCCTCAAATCTGTCTCACCCTTCAGGCGTTGACAAGAGCAGTGAGTCTGGTTAGTGTTGGCGCTTATGGAGGAATAGTGTATGTATATATATGTATATATATATATTTAGCTCATCAGATAGGAAACGGGATTGAAACATGAGGAGCGGAGCAGGAAGCTGCGCGCACCGCCGGCTTCTTCTCCATAAAGGGACCGCAGCTCAGCACTTTCCTTTTTTTTTCTTTTTTTTTTTTGTCTCTTTCTCTCTTCTGGGCGACGATCGGAGAACAAAAAAATGCGGACACGATGAATGAAACGGGTTAAGTTTCAGGTGTTTTCTTTCTTTCTTTCCGGATTGAAATACAAGAAAAAAGGAAGAAGAGGAGGTTTGAAAAAAAAAAAAAAAAAACCGGGGGGAAACGCGCGGAGGTTGCGTCACCGGGTCTGTGGACAAAGCCGAGTGAGATCCAGCCGATCATCACCTGGTTCCTACCAACTTACGCGCGCACACGAGAGTCCTGCAGCCGTTTTGCGTTGCGTTTGAATTGGGGAGACTCGTTTATCCTGCCCCGAGGAGACGAGTCCCAGGAGGAGGAGGAGGGTGAAGGAGGAGGGTGGGGTGGTGGTGGTGGTGGTGGGGGGGGGGGGGATCGGTTCCAAAGATTGGCTGTTTGCAAAAAAAAAGAAAGAAAGAAAGAAAGGAGCAACTCCGTATTGTTTCTGCATCCGATTCGGTCCGCAGCCCTCCGGATTAAAACAAAAAAACGCCGTCAATTCTGGATTTCATCATCCGATTCCTCTCGTCCAGGATGCGCTTTAAAAGGAACGGCTCCTATACGTTGAATAGGTAAGAAGAGTGTGCGTAAAAATCTACAAAATAAATGTGTGTGTGCGCAATGCAACTTGGTACAGCGTGTCCGTGTGGAGGACTGCAACCTCCTCACCTCCCTGCCTCGTTAATCACTCTGTCTGCTTTAGAGCTTTCTTTTATTGCACTATAGAATAATAATCTACTTTAAAAAAAATATATAAATTAAGAGTAAATGTCATTTTCCTCCGTTTTTATGTCTTTGTGTGTGTTTGTGTGTGTGTGTGGGGGGGAAAACTCAACTTTATATAGATTTCTCTCGAAATCCAAGTTGAATTCTTTGTCATGCTCGATGATATCATGTCTGGTTTTCCTCCACTGTTGCACCCACATGTAATCCAGTGTGTGGCTGGATGCAGAGAAACCAGTCTGTCTTGCTTTTTTTATGGATTGGGCTCTTTCTTTTGTCCCCCCCCCCCCCCCCCCCTCCCTTCTATTTTCCCTTCAGGAAAAAAAAAATGGCCAGAATTTAAACTTTTGTCTCCTTTTTACTGACTTTTAAATTTTTTTGTGTGCCTGTTTTTAATTTTCCATCTTGAGTTTTCATGGCTTTGCAACTCGATATGTGCTCAGCATCTTTATTCACTTTCTTGCGACCGCCATTCATGTTCCCTGTGTTTTATTTAGTTTTTTTTATTTAAAAACCTGATCAGGAGTCTGGACTTTCCCAGTCCTTGCTGCTCGTCTCTTTTTCCTCACCCACATCGTGTCACAAGTTCATGTGAATTTAAAAAAAAAAAGAACGAAAAAAGCTTCTTTGTTTGGTTTTTTTTTGGTCCGATTCAACCTTGTTTCTTGCGGATGTCTTGCTTTTATAGCCCCCCTCCGGTGTCTGGATGTTCGCGATAAGACTCGCGGGATTCGGGGGGGGGGGAAGTTTGGAATAAATTACGTTATATTGTGGAAAGTGACAGTTTGATTTAATGGCTTCTTCCACTTGTCCTCCGACGCTCTGCTCTCTCTTTTCCCGTTTCGCCTTGTTGCAGAGCACGTGGCTCACGGCACACGAAAAAAAAAAAACCCCAACGATAAAAAAAAAAAAACCCTACATCCTGATTCACAGGTACTGCGACACAAAGACTGCGTTGAAAGTGCAAGAACGGCGTTATCGCCGCGAACACCCTCTTCCTGCCTTCTTGTTCCCACTGAGGAAACCGGGTGTGTAACGACCCGCCTCTGTATCGCATGTGTGTGTGTGTGTGTGTGCAGGTGAGGGATGAGGTAATTACACAGTGAAAGCAGGGGGGGGGCCTGTTTGCTGGAGCTGCTGGTGACGGTCTGCTGGGGGTGGGGGGGTGGAGGGGGGGTGATGCTGGAGGGAATGACGTCAGTGCATGTAGAAGAAGCTTTGTTGGGCTGCTGCAAAAACAAAACAATAGAAGTCGAGTTCAGCTTGTGTCTCGTCCTGCAGGGTTTCCAGCCGTTCAGGTTCATTTTTTTAATAACCATCACTCATTTCAGTGCTGCTCTGATGAGTCAGCAGCGAGGGGGGGAGGGAGGGAGGGAGAGGGGGGGGGGAGAAATTGTCCCCTTTGCAGTTGTTACATAACCTCTGAAGGGGGGCCTGTCGCCTCGGCTCCTGTTATCTCCCGTCTTTTATTCCTGGCAGGCTGCAGTGGTTTGTTGTCGCTGAACAGCTGAGTGGAGTTCAGCCCGTTTGACATTGAACGCGTCCCCCCCCACCCCCCCCCCCACTGCGGTTCCTTCCTCGTTTCGCCGTGTTTTGATCTGCGAAGAGGTGAACGGCAACGAGCAAAAAAAAAAAGGGAAGTGATTGGCTCTCGTTTGATGAGAAAGACGCGGACCGAGGCCCGTCGCTCACGTCGCCCTTCACCTCATTTGCCCAGGCGGCAGGCCGAGCGCTCTGCAGCGATTGGCTCCCGTCCTGGGGGCTTGCCTCCGCTCCCGCCCCTCCCTCGCCGAAGCGCTGCATCATTTGAGTGACCGAAGGGTTGCAGGTATTGTATACGAGGATTGACAATCGTAGCGTCCGCCTGAAAGGCTGCGCATCACCTGCAGCGCTTTAATATAGGGGGAAGGGGGGTCGGGGGGGGGGGGGGGGGGTCGTCGTCTCGCGACGCCAAATAACTTTCCGGGATTTAGTCTGGAGACTCAGATTGAGCAAACGGAGCGTGTTTGGTCTGAGTGATGGGTGGAGATAAGGATGTTTAAGTCCTTGTTTCGGATGTATACAGATGGTTTAGATTGCCGTCTCTCAGGGATTGCTTCCTCCTCCTCTCTCTCTCTCTCCCTCCCTCTCTCTCTCTCTCTCCCCCCTCTCTCTCTCTCTCGCTCCCTCTCTCCATGTCCCTTGCTGTCTCTCTCCCCTGCAGTCCACTCTGTACTGCCCAGCAGTCAGCAGTTTGTTTATGGGACTCTTGTTTGCCAAGCTAATCTTCCCGCCTTTCAAGTGGGAGCCAGCGAGTGAGAGAGTGAGCGAGCGAGGGGAGAGCGAGCGAGGGAGGGAAGGGAGGTAGGTATAGAGAGAGAGGGAGAGAGAGAGAGGGAGCAAGAGTGTGAAAGTGAGGCAGCCGAGTTGCAGTAGTTGGACGGGCGAGAGAGAGAGGGAGAGGGAGAGAGAGAAGCGCGTCCAGAGAAGTGTGTCTGGGGTTTTTTTGTGAATGATTCCTCAACGCCGGCGTTGGACGTAGCGGACGGCTGTCGGAGCGGACGCCCGATCCCTGCTATGCTGCAGCCGGGAGCAGCTTTCGCCCGGGTGCACCTGTAGCCCAGAAGGAGCGAGGGAGGAGGAGGACGGGAGGTGCGGCGGGGGGTCCGGAGCATCGTCACCTGGGCTCTTGCTTCCATCGCCTGCCGAATGGGGGTTCTGGTGTGCTGCGACTGCTTCTTCTATAGGTAGTCCCTCCGTCTCTCCCTCTCCCCCCCCTACAGTCTTTCTTGTTGACGTGCCGTGACTCGTCGACTTCCCGCGACTTTGTGCATTCGGACTTTCATCTCGCTCGCTCTCTTGTTATTGTGCCGCGGCTCGCGGGAGACATTTGAGGACAGCGCCGCTGTAGCAGGCAGAGATTCTGCTGTAGTCGAGATGCACAGTCTTGAATGGAGAGAGGGGGAGGAGGAGGGAGGGAGGAAGGAAGCTGCGGACACAGGGATGGCGATGGCGCTCGGCCAGCCTCCTATAGGTGTCCGAGGAGGAGGAGGAGCAGCATGTGATATAGCTGGTTCCAGGGTTTGTTTTGATGCTTGTTCAGGACCCGTTTGCAGGGAATTGGATCGCGGCCAAATGGCAGTTAACGGGTCAAGCTTGCTCAACTTTTCCCTTCACCCTCCCTCCTATGTGCCCCTTTTGATTGGACACTATGTTCTCTTAGAAATTGTCTCTCTCTGTCTTTTCAGTTAGTTTTTTTTTGGTTTTGTTTTTTGCTGTTTGCAAGAGCATCAGATTTAACCGACTCTCTTCAAACATTGACTTTTCCATCGGGCCTGGCGGAGCCTCGTCCTCCGTCCCCACAGTTAGCCATTTATTCTGCCCGGGAGAAAAGGCCTCGAGATGATTTGGGGGTTCGAGGATCCGGTCCGCCTCTTCTTGTGGCCTGTGGGCTTCATCCAGTCAGAGCGTGACTTTAAAGTGCTGTAAAAGACTCTAAATATAACTTTTCGGTCCCGGGAGGAGCGTTTTGATGGCGAGGGAGGGAGGGGGGGAGGGGGGGGGGGGTTGTAGCCCGAGCACAGCTGGATTGGATTAGGCCTCGCCGGGATTCGAGACCTTGTTTACACTCGCGCCCGCTGCTCTTAGCGCGATGAACAGCCTTGCCGTTTGTGTGCGCGCGGCGCGTAAATCCGCGCGGCTCCACATGTGCTAAAACTCTCGCTTGCAACACACAGAAGCCTTGTGACTTGTGCCAGAAGTACTTGTGTTTATTCACCCCCACCCCACCCCACCCTACTCTACCCTGCCCTACCCTACCCCTCCAGCCGCAATCAGGGGCCGGGGCGGGACCTGGACCTGGACCTGGACCAGTGCGCCGATGTCTCACGGGCTCATTAAGCCGAAATGGGCCGTCAGGTCTATTTTTAGCCTTCCCCTTCCCTCGGCGGCTGCGTCAGCCAGTCAGATTGCACGGCGGTTCATGTCGCGCGCCTTAATTGATGTGTGTTTTTTTTGTTGGGGTGGGGAGGGAGGAGGCACACCCATCTGAACGGGTCCTCGTTGACCCCGGCTCGGTCCCCGCCCTCCGTCTCCCGATCTCTGGCGGTTCAAGCTTTCAACAGCAGCATTGTGTTGGAACACAAAGTTCTGCCAGCAGAGCGTCGGGACGCGGGCCAACGCCGGCGTCCGTCATCCTGTTTTGGGACGGGACGGCCGAGTAGTGTACCGTCGCAGTACGGTCAGTTTTAATTTCTTTTGGGGGCTCGGTTTTGTGCTTTTCCACAGAGGTGAGTCTGAGGACAGATGGACTGCAGCCAGAGTCCCGGAGGTTTACGTTGATTATCCAAGCGTCTTTCAAGAAAGTACGTTGGTATAATTGGCCAGGTTAAATCTCAATGGGATTTTAACCTGGTTAAATAAATGTTAAAAAAAAGTGACCATCTTTAAATGACCATCATTAGTCGTTGACTTGCGTATTAATGTAGCTTCTGTTGACAGCAGTAGTTTGAGCTCTTTGGAAATGTCTTTCAGGTTAACTTGCCTGGAAGCAGAAACGGAACCAAAGTGGATTTTCAATTCAATAGTGTTGAATCGAATTTGCAAAAGAATGTCCCCCCCCCCCACGGCTTTCTTAGTTTATGACCTTGAATGAACTCGATGGTTGTGGGCTGAATAAATGTCCCACGTCGTGTCCCTTTGTTTTACTCGTGTCTTTGTTGACATATTTATCAACCTGCTCGGGATTTAAAGAGACCAAACATATTCTTCTCACAATAAATGGCCTTTCAGTGCCTTTATGGGAAAAGGAAAGCGTAAAATAGCTTGTTTTGCCGGTTTTATTGACAATTGAGACTGTAGAATATGTTCTTTGATCAGATTTGGGCTACAGTTAAACATCCATTGAACTTCAGTTTGGTACTTCGCCATTTAATTCATTGAAGTATTTCCAAGTACAACTGGTGGCAGCCCCAGAAAAAAAAAACTGTCACTTGTCATTGCTGGTGCACAGGAATACTGGTATTGTTAGTTACATGAGCAAAGTGCAGTATTTCATTGCATTAAATAAGGTCTCCTTTACAATATGAATCATATTTATTGCTTTGCTTATTCTTAATTAGCCCACAGCAGGTCAAAAACACAATGATAAATCCATTATACATGCAATACAACTCTTTTACTTTGTTTTTTTCCCCCATTGGATATACGTTGTACTTCTGAGCTTCACTCAAATTTTAAGAAAAACAAGTGTGAAATTGATGCAAAATGTCCAGTTTTTCCAGGGATTTTGACACAGAAGGGCTCTTTATAATGAAGATTGAATTATATTTACCCGACTAAACACAAGTCGCTTGTCAAGACCATTAAATAAACGTTTTTCTTGGGGGGGGTGTTCACACAGCAGGTTTTACTACAGATCTGCTCAGACTTGGTTTATCATGTGGCCTCTTGGGAAAAAAAAATATTTGCACAGTGCCTTTCAGATGGACTTTCAGCCTTGTGATGCCATTAAGCGTTCTCTCTGGGGATGTGCATCGTCACGTGTGAACTCATTTCCACACATACGCATGCATACCACACACACACACACTCACGAGATCGATTTTCCAGGACGTCCGCCAGCGGTCCCGAGACCACTGCTGCATTCGGGGTCGACTCTTGGGTCAGATCTTCATTGAGCTTCTGTCTCTCAGGCACGTTTAAAGGCTTCAGAATC